>NW_027286763.1:37017135-37132135 GCF_022747635.1 Hetaerina americana
GATCTTAATGCCCCTCAAACGTTAGGTTTACGAGGACGCGCGTAGATTCTTCATTACAATGGAATGCCATAATGTTGGGACTTAGAAAAATGCTAGTTTCATCACTATCAAAATCATAAATCCTGGTGCTGGTTTGATTCATATTTCCTCGTCACCCTTTTATGTTCTGTGGTCTTCATAATCTATTTTCCTTGTCTCCGTATATCCTACAAACATTGCAATGTATCGCAGTTCTTTCTTGTAGTTTCACGTGATCATTCGCCCAAACAAGTTAGCTCGCCGAAATTTATCGTATCTCAGAATATATCCGATGAGTTTAATCCATCGCCTCATCAGTCAGTTTCCGTAGACCTCCCTCTCCTCCCTGTGTTTGAGGAAGTTCTTCGCTCTCCCCTCGATTTATTCATTTTATTTCATCATTCTTTTGTAAAACTATGTTTCCATTGCTTTCAGTCTTCCTTTCTCCGCTGCTGGTACCTAAGTCCATGTCTCTCACCCATATAATACTCAGTTGCACTCCACTATTTGAGCTTGGAAGTCAACATGATGTATTCTTCGAGGGAGTGCTATTGGTCCTCCTTTTATTCCGCATTTCAATCATGACGTCAAAAAAAACGTGCAACTTAAAGTTAGGGCTGATGATTTGGTGAACTATCGAAACATAAGTAACAAAAAGAAATGTTATAAGAATTGTGGTTGCGGTTCATCACAAATGTTATCGCCTGGTGTCGTGAGTGGAATTTGCAACTAACTCCGAAATAAAGGAGCAAAATGAATTTCTAAGGAAAGAAATTTTATACACTCAAAATTTTGCGTTCGTGGAGGAGATGTAATAATTGAGTTTCACTGTCCTATCGGACCAAACGGAGGAAAATTTGTTCGAGGCATTTGTGGAGATTCAGGAAATAACGTTGGTTTCGTCAAATGTGTCTGAGAAAAATATTTGAATTAAAAATTCAATTGTATCTCGAGTATTTGGCTCCCGGCGTTTAAAGATATTGAAAATTAGATTAAATTAGGAGAAAGTCCTTTTACGTATTAGTCCTTAATAATCCGTATGTTGATAATCACAATGAACAAAATTAGAAAGTATTACAAGATCATAGGAAAACCTACTATAATGGGAAATATACGATATATTAGGACCAATACTACATTAAAGTCTTAACCTGCTGGAAAATGCCAACTGTAAGTTTAATTTTGATATCAAAGGATTAATAATTAGAATCCAGCATTGAATTGGGGGGCCAAAGCAAGGAGTTGAAGGAATAAACTGTCGAACCATCAGATTGAAGGAATAATTTTTACCGTTCTCAATTCGCCGAGCTGCAGAGTTGAAAAAATATTCACCACTATTATAATAACTCCATATTAACTATATCTGAATTGTTCTCTACACTTTATAGAGAAGTCACGAAGTTGTATTAATATCTAGTGAATTAACATCTCTTCCGTCCGCTCTTATGGCGTCTTAAAGGATGATATATAGCTGTAACTTGGTCTTACATAAGTAATATTTTAATTCGAGACTCTTTCTGTCACCTATTTTTCGAGAACATTCGGTTATTTGAAGTTCGAATGTTTGCGTACTTAATATTTACCAAATTTTGTAGGCAGTTTCATAAGAGGCATTGTTGGCAACAGGCGTATGTAAACCAAGTAGACCTAATGAAAATGAATAAACGTAAGGGTTTTGCGATATTTTAATTAAAAAGTCGCGGAAATGATGTGCCTGTCAAGCAATATATATTGATATGAACTGAGAAATAATACAGCGTCACATCAAATAGATTTCTCACTAATTCAGTTTCTCACTCAATTAATCTCCTTCAATAGTGGTCCGTAATCAGTATTCGACCGAAAAACCAACCTACTTCATGAACATTCGAGGAATGAGTGTGCGTTGCGGGTTGCTTGAAACTCGGGCGCGACGTAATTTCGCAAAGAATTTCCGCGAGAATACAGATTCGTGCCTGCGTTTAAATTCAACATTCTTAACGGCGTTTAGCAGTGATGTGTAATTTTAGTCATCTAACGTGCATTTATTTCTCGTAGTTTATTTATACTTTTCTGAATGATTTTTGCCAATCCCCATCCTATTTTTTGTCTCTGATACTTCTAATTAAACCCAGAAATAAAAAAGTGAGTTTATTACTTCTCCATTGCAGCTAAGATATGTATTTGTTGTAAGTTTCTCAAAAATCTTTTATTGACGGAATTGTTTTACCATTTTCATTATTCAACCCTAGCAGATGTGGGGCTACGGTTCAACAGCAGTCCGGAGTCAATATGTGTGCCTCCAGGTGATGAGGTCATGTTCGAGTGCTCCTTGAATGTGACAGCTGAGCAGGTAACCTGGAGGCACAGAGGTAGAACATTGGTCCTGGATCCTTATTCAGTGGCGGATGATGACCTGGGCCACCTAGAAGATGGCAGTGCCAGACTCCTTGGGCTAGATCTTATAGTGCAAGTCAGCAGGGATCCCAAGCAATATGCAGAGCAAGCTGGAGACTACCAGGTAGCAAAAATGCATTATTATTCACTGCCTAGGATTTTCTCTAGATTTTTCATTTTGCCTTTTCTGCTTTACTATAATCCTTGAGATTTGTCTTCCATACTAAAATAAGGAACTGGAGGACTGGTATAAAATGGTTGAACCTTTTTAGAGTTATCAATCATGAAGTTATTTTGCTAGTAAAAAATTTGATAATGATTTATTCTGCTTCTTACTAAAGCATTCATTGAAATCACTCCTTCCATTTTTAGACGAATCATCCATATTAATTAATTTTTGCCAAGTTCAATAAATGTTAGTTAGATTTGCCTCTGAAATTCATATCAGAATGTTTTTGTAATTGTGTGGTACTGTAAAATCTGCTTTAAGGTGGTATTAGGATAGCATGAAAATTTGCTAATGCTGGAACTGTGGGCATTGTTATATCCAGTAGCCATTATATTGATTTTGTTCTGATTTCCGGATTAAATTAGTAAAACTGATGCTAATTTGTTATTCTGATAAAGACAGAAATAGAATTTCTAACAGATAGTTTCACCTATTTTCTTCTTAGTTTTAAGTTTGCTTAATGCTTAAACATAAACTATGATAGTGAAGGACTTCTCTTTTTTTAAATTACTTCTGATTCTGGACTATAATATACGAGGTATATGAGGTGAATTATTGGTTCCAATAATTCAGATTTACCTTTTGTATCTTTAATCATTGCAAGGACTTAAATGTCTACTGCTTCTCACTAAGATGAAAAGCCTGTGTGTCTAGAAAAATCTCATGTTACCCTGTGACACTGTATTTGGCAGTCGGCACACATTGGAATAGAAAACTTGATTGTTAGTTGGATTTTCATTGGGAAAAAACACAAGGAAATTTTTATGGGAGCAAACTGGTCATTTTTAGCTAAAATAATTCTTGAGTTGATAGAAAGAAATCAGGCACCAGGGGGATCAGAATGGTGTGGTAGCTAACATGCTTCCCCACCCAGACTAGCCCGGGTTTGAATCCCAAAGGTAGCAGATATTTTTCAGTGGTATCTTGATCCATACTTGAGGTGCTCTGTGGGGAGTACTTGAGTGAGCATGCCGTCTGTCAGTTGGAACGTTAAGCCGTGGACCCCTTGGTGCCTTTTGTTAAGATTAGGCTAATGCTGAAGCTGGGTTTCTTTCCTCTCTTCATCCTCTCCTATCCATCACTAATGGGGCAATTACCTCAGCTGCCGGTTGCCTCCCCTAAAAAACTACTGCTACCAGGTGCCAACTGAGTAATCAGATATGCATGGAATAATTTTAATTTCTTCTCATTAGCAGCTATAAAATATGGTTGAACTAGGAATTACTTCCTTTGATGAGTTTATAGGAATTTCTTTTTGGCAAATATCACATAATCAAAATATTTGAACATAGTCCATTGTTTTGCATAAGGGAAATGGCTAAGTAGTAACTGCAGTTGCCCTCTAAAGCCCTTGATGATAGCCAACTGCATAGTAAATTGGTATATCTTGGGTGCCTGCATTCAATATGATAAAAAAGTTTTGTTAAAATTGTTGATACTGTGTTAACTGCTCTTGTGCAGCGATGCTTTACCTTCAAAATGTAATTCAGTATATTTTTTCCTAAGAAAGTTCATCTAATTTCTTAATTTGTTGTCCCTGGAGTTACATATTTTGTGAAGCATTGCTTGAAAAAGTGTGTGACCATATAACGTGATGTGAATGAAATAAGATTGTCTGATTTATTGGGCCTTAATTGTTGGGCAATGTAATAATATTGCTTTTGTTTTGATTACTAGATTAAAGTAGTACAACTGATGTTTATGTTATTATTATGAATGTAATGATGAATTTAATGCATATAAACAAAAAAATGAGTGACTCTGAAAATGGAGATATTTCCAACTGTGTTGCATAAGTGTTTGTTAACCTCTCCCAAATATTGCTGCTGATTATTTACCTGACTTTGATGGCTTACTCTGTGATTTTGTAGTGCATTGCATCATTTGGAGCCCTAAGACTAGCATCAAAACCTGCTCAACTCACTATAACTGAGATTCAGCAATTTGAGGATAAAGATGATGAAAATTACACTGTCACAGTTGGAAATACAGTGGCCCTCCAGTGTGACCCCCCTTACAGCAACCCTCCTGCCATTATAGAGTTTTATCACAACAGGACACACTCTAAAGGTATGTCATATATATAGCCTAATTTGTAAGATGTGCAATATCTATTACCTGCACTGTAGGGTGAGGCTGTATTTTGGAGATAATAATGGTATGATATTTTTACTCACTTTACTGTTAAATAAGAATGGGGAAAGAAAACTCCAATGGCCATAAAAATTAGTTGCAAATCTCTTGTCAGACCAATTGTTGTGTTGATTTAACGGGAACCACGTCAGGGACCAACTACAACCTCTCGACCAGAATACCCTCTGTGGTGGTTTACGGGAAATTAATCCGCGTCAGGGACCAACACACAGCCACACGCACCCTATCCCAACTGAAATTCTTCACACGGCTGTGAGACCCTGTTGAAGAATTTCAGTTAGAGATTGAATCCTTCATGAGGCTGTAGAGTACACCCCGTTAAAGATTCCAGGATATTCTCAAGCACACCTTTTTTTTGACTGGCACAAACCAATCGCACACACAAGCACTCAAGAAACACACACTCACACTCAAAAGGGCCCAACTTCTGGGAGCATCTGAACACAGGTAAAGAGCAACCAGGAAATGTGTCAAACGCGCGTGTTTCAGCCACTAAGTGGCCCTCTTCAGCGAACCGAAGGGAAAACACCTCCAACACAAGGTTGAAAGTAAACAACCGGAGACAAACGTCAAATTTATATAGAAACTGTGGGAGTTAGGGGACCAATCGAAATAGTTAGAAGATGGAAAGGGGAGGAGTACTTTAAACATATTGGTGAAGAGGAAGGAGGGGGGGATGGGAGTAAGGTGGGGGGGAAAAACAGATACCAAGGGACTGAGTGGAACGGGAAGGAGTAATTAGTGAAGGAGAAGGGAAGGGGGGGGTTGGGGTAAAAGTGAGAGATATCCAAGTAACGGATTATGAAGGGGAATTGGGGGGGGAGTTTAAAACATATTTCCGTTGCATAAATGTAAACAAAGAAGAAAGTTACAAAATAAACTGCTCCTCTTGCGATTCAACTTACTTCGGCCAGACGCAGAGGAATATTAATACTAGATTCAAAGAACATATGGCCCATTACAGATACAACAGATCAGATAAATCGAGCATTGCCCTGCACTTACTCAAGGAAGACCATCAAACATCAGAAAAGGAATTGAAGTTGATCAAACAGACCCCCAACCACCTTTTGGACGCATTCGAAAGCATTTTCATACACAAATTTAAAAATGTGGTTGTCAATAACGATAAAGGGCCGATTCCATTCTCCCCACTGTATTCCCTCTTGAAATGACTTCTGTAGTTTTAAACAATATTTCCGTTGGACTAAGGTCCAACGGAAATCTGTTTTAAACCCCCCCCCAATTCCCCTTCATAATCCATTACTCGGATACCTCTCACTTTTGCCCCAACCCCCCCACCCCTTCCCTTCTCCTTCACTAATTACTCCTTCCCGTTCCACTCAGTCCCTTGGTATCTCTTTTTCCCCCCCACCTTACTCCCGTCCCCCCCTCCTTCCTCTTCACCAATATGTTTATAGTACTCCTCCCCTTTCCATCCTCTAACTATTTCGATTGGTCCCCTAACTCCCACAGTTTCTATATAAATTTGACGTTTGTCTCCGGTTGTTTACTTTCAACCTTGTGTTGGAGGTGTTTTCCCTTCGGTTCACTGAAGTGGCCGAAACATGCACGTTCGACACATTTTCTGGTTGCTCTTTACTTGTGTTCAGATTCTCCCAGAAGTTGGGCCCTTTTGAGTGTGTGAGTGTGTGTTTCTTGAGTGCTTGTGTGTGCGATTGGTTTGTGCCAGTCAAAAAAAGTGTGTGCTTGAGAATATCCTGGAATCTTTAATGGGGTGTACTCTACAGCCTTGTGAAGGATTCAATCTCCAACTGAAATTCTTCAACAGGGTCTCACACTCTCGTGAAGAATTTCAGTCAGGGTAGTGTGCGTGTGGCTGTGTGTTGGTCCCTGATGCGGATTAATTTCCCGTAAACCACCACAGAGGGTATTCTGGTCGAGGGGTTGTGGTTGGTCCCTGACGTGGTTCCCGTTCAATCAACACAACAATTGGTCTGACGAGAGATTTGCAAGTAATTTTTACGGCCATTGGAGTTTTCTTTCCCCATTCTTATTTAATTGAGAGGCCGTAGAGCTCACTATTTCTTGCCACTTGACTGTTGAATAGATAGCCTTGTGATTCACTTTTTCAACTATTAAGTGTGTTCATGGAAATGAGGTTGACATTATTTTACCATTAATAATGTCAATTGAGATTTCTGTAAAAATTACTTCTTTCTGTCATTTGGTAGTAATGTATACAAATGGGATGGTTATTTCTGTATCATTACTGTGACCAATGACCATAACCGCAGTCAAGGGACTTGAGTAAAGTTGTTTTCACTTCAGTTTGATTCAATACAAAGTAAGTTCTTTATTTATGAGGAGGAACTACTCTAAACATAGGAAAATTAATTTTTTTTACAAAATCTAAAATAAGGATCACATGTTAAATTAAGAAGCCAAGTTATTCATGTATTATAGATACATAATGGAAATTAAAGAAAGCTACCACTTAACTAATAATAATAATAATTTAGCCCATTCGATAACAATTAGGCAATTTATTGTTTCAATTTTTGGGGTACCTAACATTTAAACCCCTGATACAATTTCATTATATTTTGCAAAATTTGAGTTCCTCTCCTTTCCGTTGGCCTCCCCTTCCCACTTTATGTTTTGTAGATAAATCTATCCAACATTTTCCTAATCGGTTTCTCCAGTAGATAATTCCCACTTTATGGGATTTTCCCTGCTGGGCCATGTATTGTGCCTGGAAACAGGAGAGGAAAGGCTTTCACGGTCATCATCTCACAAAATCCTTGCCTCGTGAAATCGACCATAGCAAGGCAGGAGAAGGCCAAGCCACTTAAAATTGGGACTTGGAATGTTAGGATAATGTAAAAAGGGGGATAGAGAAAAAAAGTGTAGATATTTTATAGCTATGAGAAGCGAGATGGAAGGATAGTGGGGATTACTGGGGGGCAGTAATAATATTGAACAAAAGTTTCGGAAAAAAGCTTAATTAACATAGAGCAAGTGACTGATGGAATATTATTAGCAGAAGTATAAGCTGAACCAATGAACTTGGTTTTTGTGCAGGTGTTCTTGCCACCAAGTAATCATACAGAGGAAGAAGTTGATAGGGTATATGATCAGTTAGAGAGCATAATTGCAGATGCTCCAGGAGAGAAGCATTTGATCGTTGATTGTGATGGAGGATTGAAATGCAATGGTGGGTGAAGGAAGAGATGAAAGTGGGGTAGGGCAGTACAATTTAGGGATAAGGAATAATTGTAAGGAGAAAGTAACAGAGTTCTGCAAGAAACAGGGCTTAATTATAACAAACACTTAGTTTAAACTACATGATGGGCATTAGCATGAATGGAAAATGCTTGGGGATTCAGAAAGATTTCAGTTGGTCTGTACTATTGTTTGGCCAGATGTAGGAACTGCTTGATTTATTTGCACATTTTCCTTGGAATAGATGTGGATTCAGGTCATAAATTAGTACTAATGAAATTTTATGTCGAATTCAAGGGGATAAAACAGAAAAAATGGTTTAGTAAATAGAATATAGAAGCATTAAACAGAGAGATAAGAAATGAGTATCAGCAGAAAATGGAGAAAAATTATGATTGAGGTAAGGAAACTGGGTACAATGGAAGAAAAATGGTATCATATGAAAATAGAGATAGCAAAAGCCACAAACAAAACTAAATTGGTAGTAAATGCAAAAAGGGCAAGGAAACCATGAATTAAAAATAGATTATTAGTGAGACTGATGTGAGAAAGAAATTAAATAATATAAATACCAAGTAAGGTAGAAGAAAGTATCAAGGATTGAATAATAAATTGAGGTGGGCAACTAAGAAAAGAATGCGGTAGAAGGCATAGCGCACAGTTTTGGAATGTTTACAAAGGAAAGGTGAAATGGGTGCACTGCACGGGAAGGGGAAAGTACTGTCAGGGAATAGGAAGGGAAAATCCATGGAAGCATTCAAAGATATTGCAGGGAAATGGAATCAAAAAAGATTCATGAGGGATGAAAGGAATACATATGTAGAGGAACTCTAAGGTGGTGAGATTCAGACAGCATTTTAGATGGAAAGAGAATATGAGTTAGGTGGGGACAGCTTAGGTGCAAGCATACTTGATAACTAGATTGGAAAAGCATAATGGAAATTGAAACCAAATAAGGCCATGGGGGGTGGATTTCATTCCTGTGGGAATAATTAAGGGTTTAGGAAAATGTGGAAGGAAGAGTTTTTATTGAAAAATTTATTGCATTTATGAGGGATAAAATTGTCTGGAAGATTACATCAGATCAGTGTTAGTTACCATCCCAAAAAGTATGAGGACTAAAGAGCAATAAGTTTGATTAAACATGCAGGATCATAAACAAGAGGATGGAGAGGAGGGCAAGTGATTACTTCGGAATTGGGTTCAGAAAGGTGAGATGCATGTGTGATGCCATAGGGGTAATGAGGTCAGTAAAATAGAGTAGCATAGAAAAAAATCAGGATGTATTTTTTTATTTCATAGATTTCAATGAGGCATTCAATGGACTAAATTGGGTAGAATTAATGAATATATTGCAGAAAATAGGGGTAGATTGGAGGAATAGGAGACTAATCTGCAACCTGTAAATGTCACAAGCTGCTTTAGTGCAAGTGGCAAATGGAGAGTCTGGCTCAGACAAGTAAGGTGAAACAAGGGTTTTACTAGCACCTGTGCTTATTGAAATAAAATGAAATTATTGACTTTGTAATTCCACACACTTCATTTAAAAACACGTCCCAGGTTTCGGCATCATCAGGTCAACATCATCACGTGACGATGTTCAACGTCGAAACCTTGGTTGTGTTTTTAAATGAAGTGTGTGGAATTGCAAAGTCAGTAATTTCATCTCCATATGTTATGTAAATTCCATAAAATTACGCTGGAGACAACAAACACCTGTGCTTTTCAACATGTGCTTGGAAAAAATGTTTATAGAGGCATGGGGAGAACTGGAGTTAGATATTAAAGTCTGTGGGGAATTAACAAAATCAGTTAGGTTTGCTGATGATCAAGCTTTAGTTTGCCAGTCAGCCCAAGGGTTATAAACATTTTTGTACTCATTGGAAAGTCACTGTGATAGGTATGGGATGAGAATAAATGTAGGTAAGACCAAAGTTCTGCAGTTTTCTAGAGAAAGAGAAAAGATAAGTTAAGCTTTGAAAAGGAGTGCATAAACCAGAACAGATGGAACATTTTACATATTTCGGAAGTGTTTTGTACCAAAATGATCATAGTTTAGGACATTTGAAGAAGAATCATTTTAGGCAAAGAAACTTTCACAAGAAGGAAGGAATTGATGACAGGGATATTGAGGAAATGCTTGTCAAAACTTTTCCATTGAGTGAGGTTTTGTATGGCATGCATACATGGTTGTTGAAGTAAGAGGATAGATGTTGATTGGATGCTTTTGAAGTGTTGGTCTGCAGAAGGATGGAAAAGGTGAAAAGAAAACTAAGGAAGACGAATGAGGATGTGGTAGGCATGTTGTGAGATGAGAGGTGATTGTTAGGAGAAAGCCAATGGAGGTGAGAGAGAATTTCGAGTGGCTATAGGATATTGAAGACGTTGATAGAGGAGAGAATGTTAGCAATGCAAGGAAGGGGATCGGAATAGGATGGGCATGTTGAGCAGAATGATGGGAGGAATGAAGTATGCAGCATTGAAGAAGGGTTTGTTGCAGTGTTGGATGTCAGGCTGTGTTTTGTTAGGAGAGGAAAGAAAATGTATGATTGTGCAGTTGTTTAAGCTCTGTCCTTAAGCAATAGAGTACCGATAACAATTTATGGTTTATTCTGAGCTGTACAATTTCATTTTACATTTTTGATGTACGGTATTTTCTTAATTTGTTTAAAATAACATTAATGCCTTTATTATGGAATTGTTTCAGTGTTATTGCACTGGCTTTTCTAGTGTACTGTAGTACTGAAAGTTCTTCCTTTGAAGTGGCACTTGAAACCTGAAAATGCACTTTAGGTATCCTAATTTATGTAACTTATTTTAAACCTTTAAAGTTAGATTTCATTTCCAATCAATATGGAATTCTTCATGCTGAGGATTATTTTCAAAGACCTTGCACCTTACCTTGCACTAATTTTTATTCTGTGTTCTCAGTCAACTGCATATTTTTCAGTGAGTGTTCCAAAAGTGTATGTCTGTTGCAATTTATTATCCATTCTTATATATAATGCAAACATTTTGATGCTTACATTGGTTGTGATCATGATAATACATACTTTACAACTACTTTTCACTAAATTTTCCGTGCTAAATTACTGGTAGACCTTATATGCTATAGTGCATTTCCATTCTTGTTTGTTGTAAAATTTATACAACTTAAATATAAGCAGTTTTTGTTCTAACCTCTTCAAGTTGTATAAACTTTATAGTTTGCAAAATCTTTTTGTTGGAATTATTTTCATGTAAAAATATAATCTACACATAGGTGAAATGTGCAATATTACCTTCCATATGCTTATTTATATGCTATTTTCTCTTAAATTGTTTGATTAATCTCTTTTGGCTTTCTCTGTTGCAGATTTAATTCTTTGTATTTTATATGGTTAGCTCAGTTTTTCACTGTTACTTTTTCTCTCTCTTCTAGTATTTAGGGAAATTGCATTGTCTCCTGGTGAGTCTTCCCTTGTGCTCAGCCAAGTAACGGAGCAGGACTCAGGAGCTTACTCCTGTAAGGCCAGCAATTTTGTGACTGCTGTTTACTCTCGACATCGCATCAATTTAAATGTCAGGAGAGCAGGCAGCTCTCATTCTGAACTTCAGCCTCCTCGGTTCCTCTCACCACCTCCTTTAAACTACACTGCTGTGATTGGTTGGTACCCTTTAATTCTTAAATTTCAGTGTGCAAACTCAGGCAATTAATCTCTGTTAAAGACATGGTATAAGCCTATTTTTTTACATGGCCATAGATAATAGATATGCATTGATGCATTTCTTCTCCTTGGATTGAAATATGTTTTCTTTCATTGTTTTGCCTACTCCCAATGGTCTTCATAAAACTTGTGAAGCAGAATCCAGTAGATGGTAGCCAAATGGTAAGCAAGTCAGGGCACAAAGGTTTGGGCTATTAGGGAAAAGTCAGTGAACTAGCAAAATTTCAAGAATTGCTCTGAGGGGCTGTAAATATTGATGAATTTGAACCAAAATGCACAATGCTTGGAAGGTTTATTATTTGTCTCCTTTATTTTTTTGCTTTTATGCTTCATTTTGTTTCCTTTTCTGTATCCCATCCTTTAATCCACTACTTTCTCAAATCCACATGCCCTATCCATAACTTCTTATGTGTACCATCTTTTCTTTGAGTGGTGTGCTTGCTATAGTAAGCATATCATGGGATCTTATAATGTGCCTTAAACATTTGCCATGTTTAGGCTTGCTTAATGTTTCAAGTCATTACCAAAATATGGCGGTAAAGTTAGCCAAAATTTCTCTACATAGTGAAACCTGTCCAAGACAGAAATATTGGAATTGTTTGGGAACAGAATTGCCTTAATCTCAGCTAAGACCCTCAGGAACACATCAACTGTGATAATGCAGATGGAAAGCATTCTGTTCTAAAAGTTCAGTGAGTCTCAGGTCTGGGGTTGGAATTATATAACATCAATGTTCCACTGTTGACAGAAAATACATGCTTCTTTCTCTGCACTGCAAGTGTTTATAAGAAAAAATATACTTAAGGTTTTTATTATTCAGAAAAATATCCATGTTTTAACGTGTAAAAGAGAAAAGCTCATCCTGGGTATATCACATGATCCTGAAAAATCTGTCTTTCAGACTGGCAGGTTTTACTGAATCACAAAAAGTCATCAAAATTGTAACCTAGTTGTAATTGGCCTACTTTGAGGAGTTGAATATTTCCCGATCCAATTATGCTTTGGTCTGTAAGCTTTAGTTTGTAAATAGCTCATTGTTTCTATTCATAGTGTGACCTTGTAATTATTAGCGGCTTGCCAGCTAATGAATATCTTGCAAGAAGTAATTAAATCAACTGTATCAATACAGAAAGAAACTTTAAAAACCCTTTTTTTCTATGATTTGACAATTTTAGCAATTACCTATTGTCATTGTGGTCTAATAAAAAGCACATATTATAAAGAAATTAATTTGCATTGTCACTAGATTGAACATAAGTTTTGTATTTTGTCGCTATTTTTATCAAAATTGTGGTTAATTTGATTTTTACTCTTCTTTCCCAGATATGTTTTGTAACTACCAAGTAGAGTTCTGATCCATATTCAGCCCCTCTCCTCATCCGTGTTTCCCTAACACTTAAAATTCATAAAAATTAAAGGAGTTATGACTAAACCATATATTTTAGATAAATAATCCTTTTTCCAGGTACGCACTGAACAACTTTGCTCTATTATCGTTTATTCAGGGGTCACCAATTGGCCTAATCACTTTTTCAGAGGCATAATTTCTAATACCAACCTGTTAATACTATTATTCTCTTATCACAGCCACCTTCATTCATTTTTTAAATTTTTTGCTCAAACCCGCCCTTCAATTAAATATAATAATGTTGTAATAATGTGATGTGATAATCCAGCAAACCATTTATTAAAAGAAATTAAGAGGTAATCAGTGACTGACAGTAACAATGTTGAAATAATGGAGGTGGAAGGTGAATTGTCAAAATGACGTGGCAAAACAATGAAACTATAATTTATAAATTTTTTTAAATGTGTGGATTATTACCTAAGTTATCTAATGTGTATTTTTTCTACCTGGCATTGATTTTTCTAGGCCATATGTTTAATAGCTACCTGTTTGAGACAATGGTAAGAGGCACATACAATAATAAAATTATGACATTTTCCTTTTAGGGTCCAACGCAACACTGCAATGCATCCCCGTTGGCCAACCCCCTCCTCTAGTCAAGTGGCAGAAGTATGGTGGAGAGCTTCCAAAGGATCGTGCCGAAATCATTCCAGCAGGGTTGCGTTTGGTGAAGATTTCACATGGTGATGAAGGGACATATCTGTGCAAGGCCAGCAACATTGCAGGTTCTATTCCAGAAGTAATCATTCAGTTAAATATTGAAGGTAAGTGTTAAGGGTTCAATTTAAAGCACTGTGTCTACATTTTGTTATCTCACTCTTCCTATATTTTGTTTTTTTTTAGTGTAAGGCTTTTAAGAGTTGAGATTACTTAGTGTGCTACATGCGACATCTGTCAATCATTTGAAATTTCATGTATGCCATGATTAGTCCTATTATCTGACTAAGTTCTTTATTATTTTTCTGTTGCAAATGAGAACTCTATGAACAATGGAAAACACTTATTACACTAAATTAAAGAGGTTAAAAATACTATTTGCTCAAATTGCTAGTTCATCAAATGTTAGTTACTCGTACGAGTAAATAGAATAATATAGATTAGACATGAGCATGGTCTTAGTGAAATGTTTGGATAGCATTTGAAAATAGTTAGATTACCTCAGTATGAATATTGTGGACTGTCCATGAGATAATTTCTTTTGATTCCTATTTCCATTTTATTCTTTAATTGTTTCTTCTAAGTAAATTTTTAATTCTGAAGAGAGTTAACACTCCTTGTAGCTATTGTTCTGCTTTTATTTTTCTCATGTGTCTTTGATTTGTGACGAGTTTTTTTGATTCTTTCTGAATTTGGTAAATTATTCTTTTGCTGTTACACTCCTGTCCATGTTCATCCAGTAGTGTGACATCATGTTTCACTCAACATTGCCGAAACCCATCCTAGTGTTTAGATAATTTACCTGTTGATTATTTTCTGTTTCAGATTCACAATCTTCCTTCACGTTTACCTCTGGTACAGTTCTTTACTGTATTCTTTCTATCCGTTTCCTGTTTTCATTTCCTTTGGCATAAACCCATTTGTATTTCTGACGCTATGACATTTTTTTTCTTTCGGTGATGTTTCATTACATTAGCGCAAAGGCTGTTTTGATGCGTTCTTCATATTTTCATTGTTCTGGGAACAAAAGAATTTTGTTCCTGGCAATTGAGTAAGTACGTAATATGCACCCTTCACAAGTTGACCCCATGAGTTATAGCCCCTGGAATCATGAAAATAAAATAGTAGTGAATTATTCCATCTATACCCAAACTTTTTATGTCCATGGTAGAAATTAAACAAGGGTTTGTCACATTGTATTTAATTAAATTCATTTGTGAAATTTTTGAAAATTTTCCTGAAAAGTAGGAATCTTATTTATTTCTGTGGTTTTTAAATAGGTAATTTTTGAAGAAATATAACCAGTGATTGCTTTAATTGCACTTTTATATTTGTGTTTTGAATTTGAAATGCATTAGATAGTTTTACATTTGATAAAGGCTTTGTCTGTGAAAATGAATCTTATGGAGAAAATTAATTTTCAAAACTTAATGGCTATCAAATGTGATTTTTATTGAATAAAAATTGAAAGCTAATGGTGTAAATTAGGCCATTAAATATTTTTAGTACTTCATGGGTGATAGGAAGACCAATGTTAACCAGATAAAAAGGTTAAAGCACAATTTTTTATGCTAGTAACTCTGTTATTTGTTGAATGGATATATTTTTAATAAGGTTTTACTATTTTCATTTTTTTTAGTTTTGCCCTAATCTGGAGAAATTAATTTGTGGGACATTATTTTAGGAAGAGTTGCTAAATTGGCTATTCAGTGAATTTAAACTGTATAATGCTGATAAATATTACCATTTACTATATATATATTATCATTGCATTTTAGTAATATATTACCTCTGGAGTTAACATACAATAAGTAATGATGGTTTGACATTGTTAATAATTGGATCTCTTCTTGCTAATTGTATTACAGAACCTCCAATGATAGTTAGGGAACCTGTGAATACAGATGTGGAAGAAGGAGGTCAAGTTGAGTTGGAGTGTCATGCCAAAGGCTTACCAGCTCCATCAATTTCTTGGCTTTTCAATGGAGAGTCTGTTGAGAATGACTCCTTAATAAAAGTTGAAGGTGAGTTAATGCTTATTGAATAAGGTTTACTCTCATATTCTGAGTGCAAGTATTTATTTTGTCTTTTTGGTGTGATTGTATATTTATTTTAAAAAATCTCTTCTATTAAATCTCTATCTATTTTAACCTTTTGGATCAAACCATTAATTTCAATTTATTTTGTTTTCTTTTTCTTGAAAACAAATTAGTAGAATAGAAATAGTTGTGTATGGAATAGTCAATATTTGCTTTGGCATAATTGTGGCCCTATTTATAACAACTATTTGTGTCTACATCTGTGCCAGCTTAGAGTCAGATTAGTGAAGGAAGATATATGTAAACTAATGGATATTCAATAGGTACCTGGTTGTTTTATGGATCCAAACATTTTTTGATCGAATTTAAATGTGATGAAAATGTTACCAATTGAAAGATGATAAACAGTTGATCAGTTTAAAATGCAGCTAAAAATAGGCTAATTAGAGAACACCTAACAATTGCTGTAAACCTGCGTTACTCGGGGCTATATGGGGCTGGGTTTGTCTAGATTAGGTAAAATCCAGATTATCTGATGTTTTGATGCACTTAAAGGTGCTGAACATTTGCCTTCATTATATTGTGCACCATTAATTGCTGAAGATCCTTAATTACTCCATAGACTGCAGTTAATCTGCAAAGTGTTAGTAGATTCTAATTAAATATAAAATTATTGTATTTTAATAAAATATGTCTGATCCCACCAATACTCACTTGATTGAATAAAATCTCAAGTTTTTCATTCTGCTGGTGTTTAATTTCTTCTTACATTGCATGAGGCAATTCAGTATTGGAGTGTTTAATTTTGAAATCCAAACTCTGAAATACAGATTCCATTCAAAAAAATATTTGTACCCGATTTCAGCTGTGAGTGTACATGCATGGAGATTTGGATTGGAAGAATCCAATCTGACCATGCATAATATTCACTAATCTTTCCTGTTAACTAATAACTTCTCAGGTTGCTTCTGAGGGATCACTTAGTTCATAGATTAAACATTTTCTCCCTTGTGGGCTAGAAAGGTTGTGAAATTAGAAAGATTTTACTGATTTCACTTCATTTACTGCTTACCCTGATTTAGGTGCAAATTCAAGTCTTCTAATTTTTCATATGCATAGTAAAAACTCATTTCATATCTGTTGGCACTGAAATAAGTGAAACTTCGTTAGAATAATTTATGTCACGTTAAGTTTTTATTATCAGCTCAAGTCCTTGGGCAGGCAGAAAATCATGCTGCAGCACAAATTCATGTTTGTTAATTGTATGGGCATTGGTTGTAGCCACTGATGCATTAAAACATGTTTGATTGCATAGGTATCTTAATTTTTCTTAATGAGGAATAATTCTTTTGCCACTTCATTTAATTCATGGTATTTCTATTTTTACTTAAAAGGTGGGAAGCTGAGAGTACAAAATGTTCAATTAAGGCATGCAGGAATTGTACAATGCTTTGCGACAAATACTCTTGGGTCAGTTTTTGGCTCTGCAATGCTCAGAGTGAGTCCAAAACAGCTGACGGCCAACTCTAATGACAATTTTGCTGGTACGGATATGACAAATGAGGGTAAGTAATTTAGTAAATCATAATTAGTTTATCATTTTCTGTAATATTTTTCAAAACCATTTTAATCATTGGTCTGATTGACTTCAATAGTGAAAATTGGAGTGCATTCCAATGAAGCAAGTGTAGCACTGCTTAACTAACTTGAATGAAGAAATTATGGAAATATGAATATGGCTAAAATGATGTCTGTGTTTGTGCCTGATGATGGCTCAGGAAGCTGAAACATACATATGCCAATAATTCTTATTAAGAGGAAAAGTGTAATAGTTATTTATGTCACCATTATGACTGTATGAACTTTAAAAAAATAATAATTCCAAATGCTTTGAGTGTTAAAACTCATCAAACATTAACTGCCCAATGCTAGGTTCTAATAAGCCACACTCTTCTCTGACTGAAGCACAAACTGGCTGTGATGGCAAATGTAAGGATACTGATTTGTTCATCAGAGAATGTACATTGCTTAGCTCTGATAGTTATGCCTGCTAATTTTTATTGCTATTGATTGCTATTGTTAAATTGATTGGATGATTCCTTATGTGCTCAAAACAGCCTTCTGTCAAATCTATATATAACAATGTTTTGGTTTAAAAAAGCGATTATAGTGAAATCCATTGATTGAGATCAATGGAGAAATTTTAATGAAACTATATCATATTATTTGCATGTCTTTTCAGGGGCCTTAGAAGACCCGTTGCTGCTTCCCACACCTTCTTCAGGTGGTAGAAAGCATGGAGCAAAGAAAAAAAATAAAACACGCAAAGTAAAAGGGCGCCGTAAAGATAAGAAACATAGGGAAGGTATGTTTCTAATATCTACATATCTATATTTGGTGTTTTAAAAAAGCTTTTCTGTTAGTTTTAGTCAATATTTATAAGATCTATTCTAATTAGCGGAGTAGAACTGTCTGCCATCTCTTTTTGTAAACCCTACTGTTCCTTTAAGCTTCCAGACCATGCATGATTTTTATTTTTCTAGTTGTTTTATACATTTTACTTATTGAACAGCCATTCATACTATCTGTTGTGATTTGTTTATGTTATTATTCATGCTTTTAACAAATCAGATAGGGAAAAGTTACATATGGTAGTTACCTAAGCACATGAGGAAATATGATTAACTTTATTCTTGATAGCTAGCTTAGAACCCACTTTAAGGTTTACAACAGCTCTCCAAGGGCAGAGATATTTAAGTAACTGAAGAAAACAGTTAAGATCTAATGGCTGGAGATTGATTAAAGGCAAATTCACCATGGAGGATATGCCAGCGAGCACTTAATATAGACCTGGAGGACCATTGAAACATTGCATTGGTAAAAGTATCATAGCAAGTGATAAAAAATGTAATGCGATTGGTAGAAAAGGAAGCTTAAGGTGGAATAAACCTGTGATGAAGGAGCCATTGATTACAGATGAATTGCTTAATCTAATGAGAGAGAAAAGAAAGTACAAAAAGTAATGAGGAACAAACATATAGAGAAGTAATAAAAACTTTACAAAAGCTGCCAATGAATTTCAGCTGAGTGGTAAAAAAGCTAGGAAAGAATGAACGAAGGACTAATGTGAAGTGTACACAATCTTGTTCCAAATGAAGTTCTGATGAATGATGAATTCAGCCCACTAAACTATGAGGCACCTTTTAAATGAATGTTACTCAGAACATCTATAAGATGAATGTGTGCTCGGATATGTCTTAATTAAGAAAATTAGTACTTGTCCTCTTATTAATATTGACTTGACTGGCTTCCTTTTAGTAATGAATCTTCTAACTAAGAGGTGCCCTCGAAAATTGGTTGTATCAGTAAAATATCATTGGAAAAACCATATTTTCATTCATTTTACATGTCTCTTATATCCATAAAGTTAAGCCTAAAATAATGAAATTATGCAAGAATCCTGGAAGAAGATTCTGTTGATAATGATGGGAAAGTGGACACTTTACTCAACACTGGATTCAACAAAGCAATTAAGTAGTTGCAGAGAAATGAGGAATATAGCAGAATATTAGAATTAATAAAATAATCCAGTCAGCAAGACTTTATTGGAACATTCCAAAATAATTTTTTATAAAAATTGCATGGCATATGAGGATGCTACATGATAGGATAAGCCGTAAATCATATAAAATTTAATATAAAAATCTTTGTTAAACTAATAGTTCGACACGGGATCTAATCCTTGAACTTATATGAGTTGCAGGTAATTTTCAATTTTTTATTTTAATTTTGGGAATACTCAACCTTTTTGCACCAGCAGAATTCAGTGGAAAATACCTCCATTACCCTTATTACACCAAGCTCTGTACCTCTGTACTGAACTTAAAAGCACCTCGGTAGACAATGCTGTGGGCTGGGACCCAACTTAGTGCGACACCAGTCCCTTCCTTCAGAAAGTGTCTTGGAGAAACTTTGACCCTCCCTTGCATTAATAAGTCCCTCTCATAGCTGAGTCCATGGGTGAGTTTTAAAAAGATAATAGAATATGTTGCCTGGGCGCTAGTGTAAGAGTTCTGATATTAGGCTGATATTTAATATTTTTATCATGTACAAGGGCTCTAGAATAGCCATCTATCTTATTTTTAGACTCTTAAGAAAAACCAAGCTTGGAATGCAACCAGAACATGAGTGTGATACAGGCATATTTGCTTAACGAATACGCATTCATATTTATTCCTGCCATGATAATAAATAACATAATCATATTAATCCAATCCAGATGTAGCACAACGTCTGACGTTTTATTCTGTCTCTTTTATCCCCAGTGATGAGCCACTGGCATTCATATCACTTCATCTATCAGAATCCTGCTGATTTTGTTTCCCCAAAAGGTTATGTTTTCCTGCAATCAGGGTGAAAGAGAATCAAAACATTTCCTGTTTTGTATGGCAACACTAATGGAGAATTTGTCATTGGTTCTCTGATTGAAGTCACAATCGCAGAAGTTACAGTTCACATAGCATTTCATTGAAAATTTTTCTTGACATTGCGGACTTCACACTGTTAAATTGGTATCAGTATTTATATGGTATCCTACTACCTATATTAATTATTATAATAACTACCTATTGCCAATTCATATGCATTAGTTTAGCATAAAAGCATGTCTAATTGAATGTAGCACTGTCACATAATTTGCTAAATGTGGTAATTATTCACAATGATAACATTCAGCAAAAAGAGTGAAGAATATACAAGTGAAATTTTGTAAAGTATATGCACCCCATTCTTCCTCTCGTACTTTAAGACAATGGTGTGTAGTATGCATGGGTAATTAAAGTGTAAATAGATTGATATCCACAATTTATTAAAATCATCACGAGAAATTGTTAAATGAATAAAGTAGTGCAATAAATGTTTTAAGTTATTATAATCAGTTTTGACTGTTGCCTCAATAGTAATATAATCGCACCGGGAAAAGTCAAGCAAATTTGTAGAAATTCCATTGCTTGTTGTCTTGGTGGCTGCATTTTACTTAGTAGTTCTGGATTAATTTTTTCCCTATCATTTATTTCAGCTGTCATGGTACCACCTTCCCAACCAATTATAACTCCCCTTACAGATGAATCTGTAATGGTCAGGTGGGAGGTACCTGAAAATGATGGACTTAAAATACAGTTTTTTAAAGTTCAGTATCGAGACCTTGGACCTGGGCATAGTGCTGGATGGAATACAATAGATGATGATATTCCACCGCATATTCGTAGCTATGAAGTCCGGAACTTGAAAGTGAACAATGCATACAGGTAATTATATGAATTATTATTAATGGTTTTTTTGGTATATTTGAGACTGCAAGCTTTAATTTTTTGGATAATTTACTCTTAAAAAGGAAGAAATCAGCCTGCATGTCACCTTTTAATGTACATTATGTGGTTCCTTTAATTGAGTTCATTTGTTTCACTTTTCTGTGCCTCAAATTAGTGGAAAAAGGTTTTTGTGCATTTTTTAGGGCAATGTTTTTTGAAAGTTTTAAAAAAACCATAAATACAGTTATAAACCCGAAGGTTGGTTTGATAGGTGAGGGTATAGCTTACTCAAGCCCAACAGCATGTGAAATTCATACATCAGGGTAGGTGGGCCAGCCTTTCCCTGTGCCATGTATGGTTTTCCAGAAAATTAGGGTTCCCAAAATGTTTGTTTCTTGTCTTTTCCTAATCTTTATTTTAAGGAATTACATGATTTTTGTCATTACTGACATTTACAAAGTGATGTAATTTAATTTATACTTTATTATATATGGATGCATAGATAGCAGTCTTTAACAAATTTAATTCAAAGTGGTCAGAAGATAAGCCTATTATACAGGCATTCATTTGTGCCAACATTTTATTGGATTCTCTAAAAAAGATGTGGGTGACAAATGTTGTGAGACATTCTTTGCCAGTTCTGTTAGTTTTAGAATTTTACACAATGAGCAAGTGTTTTGTATCTTTGTTCATTAAATCAGCAATGTATCTCTATTGTCACATTGATTGAAAATGAAAACTTACTTGCACGAAGAAATATTAAGGTTATACTAGAAGATCTTTATTGGAGAACGAGGTTATTCATGTATGTATATACACATACTCTAGCCTTTGAAAATTAGTGAATACCATTAAATAGATTAAATTGCAAACTTTTTTAGGTAGTATGTTTAGTTATATTACTTAACTGGTGAATATTTGTACTAAATGGAATACATCCTTTCTTTGTCTATGAAAAATTATCTCATTTTACCCAAAGTTGCTACTCCCGGGTACATGTCCCTTGCACTAAAGTAGATGACTGTATGTGCCCTTTGACAATTGAATCTGCAAACTCGAATCGCCCATGTTTTCCATCTTGTTATTTTTTACTTTTTAATTTAAATTTATTTGATGAATTTATTTTTCATTTTATAAATCTGGAGACTCTTTTGCATCTATTTTGCTTTCATGTAGGGAGATCATGTTGCTGCTTTATGGAATAATTGGGAAATCAGGAACATTTCATAAGGAAGGCATTGCCTTTAATTTGGTGTTGGGAGTTGTTAGCTTCACATGCTTTTGAGAGTAGCTGTGATTTTAAGTATTGAATGTAAGAGTTTTATTATTTTTTTAGTTTTGTATTGTGGAGCAGTGTCAAAACTTGCTTATTTGCATGTATTCAAAAGAAAAAGATTAAATATTTTTTAAGCGTCGAAACAAAAGTATTCTTCACCATATTTTCAGAATTAAACATGTCTATTTTCATCAAAAGATGTGCTATAAGTTTTTTCATATGTTACAATTACATGATATTTATTATGAAATTACAATATTCATACTTTTTTATATTAACCTGTTGGGCTGTGCTTCTACTAAATAGAGGTCAATATTATGTTTTTCAAAAATTTAATTTCTTCTTTCAGATTCCGTATTGCTGCTGTCTACACCAACAATGATAATCTTTTGGGACCAAATTCTGTTCGTTTTCATATGCAGGAACGTGCCTCAAAGAAGCCTCCTTATCCACCAAAATTGACTGTTACTGATGTCATAAGCCCATCTGCTATTCGAATTGAGTGGGAGGTAAGCTAAAGCCATTATAACATTTACTAATTAACAAAAATCTATTTATGTTGTGTCCCCACTGCATGATATAACTATATACTGTTTAATAAATCCCTGACTACTGGAATTTCACCTAGCGCACTTAAATCCACATATGTAGTACCAATGTATAAGCAGGGTTAAAGAAATAATGTATCTAACTATCGTCCGATTGCCAAGCTCTCAATAATAGCAAAAGTCTTAGGATCATTGGTTGTAGATAAGCTTACTCCTATCTTAGTAATATCATTATCCCTGTGCAGCATGGTTCCACTAAAGGAAGATCAACTCTCACTAATCTTTTGGTTTTTCAAAAGTACCTTATAGGAGGTATGGAAAATAGCTGACAAAGAGATGTCATATATACTGACTTCAATAAGGCTTTTGATACTGTTAGTCGTGAGCTTCTTATTAGAAAGGTGGACGCATTGGGAATGAGTTGTGCCTTACTTGACTCGATGTAAAGTTGCTTGACCAACAGAGAAGTTGTATTAAAAATTAATGCATCAAAAAGTAAATGTTTCTATCCATCAATAGGCGTTCCCCAATGGTCACATCTGGGTCTATTATTATTTAAATTATTTATAAACAATATTAGAATCACATTAGACCCAATTCCCTTTCTTTTGTCTGCCCATGGTTAAAAATTTTTTAACAGTTCAATCAATTGATGATCACCTTACTCTGCAACCTGCCTTTATAGGCTTCAAAAATGGTCTGATCATAACTATTTAACTTTCAATTTAAAAAAATGCTGCATGCCATTCTGTAACATTCAGTCGGAAAAAGGAGTCCACAGCATCATGAATATTAACTAAGCAACTATCCTATGGCCCGATTAACAAATATAAAAGACCTTGGAGATATATTTGACTCATGGTTAGCATTCAATCAACATTATATTTATGTTCAATCAAAAGCATACAAATCGCTTGGATTTATCTTCGGGTACAGTAAAAACTTTAAACATATAGAGCCTTATAAAGTTCTTTTCTTCTCATTAGTTAGGTCACTCTGTGAATACGGCTCTATTGTTTGGTCACCTTACTATAAACTCCATATTCATAAAATCGAATGTGTTCTAAGGAAATTTGTGCGCAAAATTGCATTCAAATTCAATCTTCACAAAGATCTTTATAGTTACAATGAAATGTTATCTCTGCTAAATCTTCCCTCCTTGCATAAACATAAAAAGTAATTACATAACTTTTCTATATAAATTACTGCATAACAAGATTGATGCCTTAGAACTCCGAAGGGCAATATCTTTTTGAGTACCTTCACATAACACAAGGTATGAAGCACTCTTTGAAATTAGACATCATGCACAAAACTACACTTACTACTCCCCTATTAACCAGATTATGAGAGATGCCAACAGTTGTGATTATATTGACCTACTTTCTATCTTAACAGGATCTCTTAAAAAAATATTATTAAAAATAACTGAAGAATTTAAGAATGCTAATTGTTGCTATGTGGATATCTGCAAATGTCGATATCAATTTTAAGAAATTTGTACCCGATTGTACTTTTTTTTTCTTTTATAATTGTGGAACCAATATATGTCTTTTGCCTTTCTTTATGTAAAGGGTTAACCCTTTTAATTAAATCAAATGTCACTGACAATGTGACATTTGCGAAGGCTCAGTAACCTTCCTTTTGTCTCCATTTTTAAAGTTCATTTTTAAAGTTTACATTGTTTCCTGCATCTGGAAGTAATTTAAACCCTGTGTTTACTTACATTTTAAAGGAGGGCCGTTGAAAAGTATTTCCAAGCCTCACTCGCACAAGGGAAACTTTTGAAGGGGTTAAATCTCATTTTATCTATGGTTGGCACAACTTCATGACACTGAGTACTTTGGCATCAAAAGTTTATCGTGAATAAAATGGTAGTGAATTCGGAAAAGAATCAGCTCACCTGATAATTAGATTCGGTGTTTTTACCTTAAATTTTTACTGTTTCCAAACAATTCGGTTCCAACAATATTATCAAGGCTGCATTGTTAGTTATTTTTCATTCATCACATGATATCATTTCTATTCTAGTACTTTTATATAATTTTTTGTATAATTTAATGTTGATGAAGTATATTACAGAAGTAAATGGCCAGTATATTCCAAAGAAACTGCGGGAGATGCCGCAACAGTAACTTTTAATAGAGTCATCGGCTAATATGCATTTAAATGCAACAATTTCAGAGTGTAAAAATCATTCCCCTTGACCAGGATTCGAACCGGTATCCCTTGATGTCCAGTCGAGTGCTTTAGCCAGTTTAGCCAGTTAGCTTAACTGGCTATAGCAATCAACCGGACATCTTGGTTCGAATTCCGTTCAAGGCGAATGATTTTTACACTCTGAAATTGTTGCATTGGCTTGTATATTGCTTATGTTTTCATGAAATGGTAATATATAGTTCAAAAAGAAGACCTTTTCTCTCATACTTCATATATATACGATTGAACTTTCCATTCGCCGGCTAGATATCAATTAAATGAATTTTCGGTTCACTGATCTAAGTCACGGATTTGCTGCTAATGTGCATTTTTGTGAAGCATAGATTTTTTCAAACAATGGGTAATATTAACACTAATTCTTTGAATAAAAAGAAAACTTTGGAAATATTTTGCTTTCATGAGTAAATTAAGAAGTAAACTTACTTCTTCTCAAAATTCCTCTTAATAATATATCATCAAATGAAAAGGTAGCATTGCTATGGAATAAACTTTAGTGGAACCAACGCCCCCACAAGTATCAAAAAATTGAGCCAAAGCCAGTTTCACCGCAACAGTCCATTGAACTGCTTTGCTTAAGAATACAATTTAGGGAATTGCATGGACTAATATGATTCATAATGACAGAATAGAAGCCAAGGAAATATTATTTCTCCCTCAACTGACTAGACCAGTACTATGAATCGAATTGGAGAGGAGCTTACGTTGCAGCCGAGTGTTTGGTTTCTCTATGTAAGATGGCATAGGCGCATGTGTAGACCTCTGGCACATACCTTCTGTGCACCATTTTTAAATTCACGCTTGCGTGATTAATGTAAAACTTCAAAATATATCACTGATGGTTTGCGTGCATCATACAATATTTCACTATTTATTGTCAAATCTGGAAAGCCACATAAAAATAGTGAGGTACTCATCTTATCAGCAGCAAGTGCTTTAGTTCTGCTAGTGCTGCGAAGTTCTGCATTGGCCACCATATGATACAATAAAAATAATTCCCTTAAGCAACACTTTGTTTCAACGATTAATAGATGAAATGACTGAAAATGTGGAAGAAGTATTGTGCAGTTCCTGAGAACAACAGAATTTTCATTACAGTTGGATGAGTCACCTTTGCCTGGAAATGAATCTGTGTTCTGACTTATGTATGCCTTATTAAAGATGAAAATCTACTCCTGGAGTTGTTGTTATCAAGGCAATCAGAAACTGGCACTGAAGGGGAGTCAATATTTCCTATTGTGGAGCAGTTCTTCAGAGTCAAAAAAACCCAATTTCTAACATGCTGTTGTGGCAGATGGAGCTCCATGAATGACTGGTTGTCACCATGGTTGTTTGCATACTTGAGGAAATATGTACCAAATGTTTTTGCTATCATTGTGTCATTCACCAACCACATCTAGTGGCTAAAATACCTAAGTGAACAGCTTCACAAGGATGACGTTGCATTTTTGTCTGAACTATTAGCAAAG
Source organism: Hetaerina americana (assembly GCF_022747635.1). Lineage (NCBI taxonomy): Eukaryota > Metazoa > Arthropoda > Insecta > Odonata > Calopterygidae > Hetaerina > Hetaerina americana. The sequence continues at coordinate 37,043,729 of NW_027286763.1, forward strand.
CTCACTGAAATGAATTCACAATTGCAGGCAAATTATACTAACCTTATAAAGGCAAAATCTGTGGTGACTGTCTATTTCCAAGTTGATTTTATTTAAGGGCATCATAGGTCATAGTGATCTTTATAATTTCCTTCCCGGCTTAAACTAGAAGAGCAAGCTGGTATGAGTGATGATGATTTGAGTCTTTATTGACCATTTAGCCACCTTGCATAAAAGTATGATATGGCGATTTGAGAATTTTCTGTCCTGAATTTGAGAAATTCCAGACTGGGTGATAAATCCGTTTGTAGATACTGAGGAAGTTGGAGTATTAGAGGAATAATTGATTGGACTACAAAATGACTTTGAATTGAAACCAAAGTTTAAGATGAATTATCAAGTTTTGGTTATAGAAGGAGGTTACTGATCGTTATCCTGCATAATGGATGGCGGTTAAAACCCTCCTTGCATTTCCGACTTCATATTTGGTGGAACATGGTTTTAGTGCAATCATTAAGTTTATTTATAAGCAGAGAAACAGACCAGGTTTGTGAGCGTTGTGATTTCATACTCCTGCTAAGTGACATTAAACTGTACATTGGAAAACTGGTATCAGGTCATCAAGCCCATCCATCCCATTAAAATTTTATTTGATTGAAATATGTTCTTAAATTAGGCAATATAATCTCCTTAAATGTTTTCTAGACCATTAAAAACTATAATCAATGGTCACTTAATTGTTTAGCTAATTTTTACAAAATATGATTGGTTATTCTTTTTTCATGAATTGAAAATGTTCATTTTATATAATTGCTTAAATTAGAGGTAAACTTCTAATGAAGCTATCTTAAAATTATTTGTTTTGATAATATATTTTTATGCAAAGCATATATTCTCGCCTAAGTTCCTTTTATTTTGTATTAATTCTTTTGCATAAATCTGATATGAAAACTATACCTCTATTGAATTGTAAATAAACATTTGATTAGTCATTGTTTGTAATTTAATTATTTCAATGTTTCTCATTCGATGATTTTGTTTTATGATTTGAATTATTTATTAATGCAAGATTTTAGGAAAATTGATAATTTTTTATTCATATATTGTTTTATTTGATATGCCTTGGTTTGTTTTATTTCATTAATTGTTTAATTTTTTATTTATAGTTCTTGGACCTTGAAACAATTCCAATTGAGGGTTTTTTTATTTATTACCGTGCAACCACAAATGCTGGAGAATATACAAAGGCTTCTGCTGATGCAAATACACGTTCATACATCATCACTCATTTACTTCCTGGAACATCATATGACATCCAAGTTAAATCCTACAATAGTGCAGGAGCTTCTGAATCAAGCACAATACTGACAGCAAAAACATTTGGTAAGCATTACTTGGGTGGTAGTCTTTGGATTTTGAGTTTATGGGGAGAATCTCTTTGCTTCTTAAATGTGTATGTTACTATAGGAAGGCTACAAAAAATGTAATTTAGAATTTTAATGTGCTACTGCAACATTAGTTTCATTTCATGGAAAAAGTTGCTTCTAACTTTATAAAATTAATGATTAATAATTCATATCAGTAATTTTATGCAAGTTTTTAATATTTATTTTATCATGTGGTATTTAACTGAAGTTCAGATGAATCAGTTAAAAATTTGAATTTCCATACAGACAAAAGAAGCCATATCTAAAGTATTTCCTGTAGCTCTTTGTGAATAAGTGTTTTTTGTCTGGGTAGTCTTTAAATTTCCCCCTTTCCACTTGAGGAATTTTCATATTCCATAAATTTAATAAAGTAATGCATCTTAGCAGTCTTGTTGAATACTAAAAGGAAGTATGAAAGTGGAAGTCTAGTGCCCACTCGCACATCTTTGAATGATGATATAGGAGAATCTTGCTGCAGCTCAAGAATGAAACAGTTCTCTGGGTCCATTTCAACACGTACAAGAGTAGGAGAAGATAAATATCCCTGTTCAGTGTATTCTCAGAGAACATAAGTTGCACTGGTTAATTCAACTGAATCACTGGGCAGACATCCTCTGTTCACTGATTTATGCCTCCAGATAGGCATTAATTTTTATTTCTTTTATAAAGTTTTTGCAGCAGCAATTGCATCCTTCATAAGTGAAAAACGTAAAGTTACAAATTTACCTGGCTAATTTGTCTGGAATTTGAATGGACGGATGAAACTGCATTGCGATTTTACGTGCGAAGCAGGAAACTATTAAAATTTTTTGAAGTGTCTTTATTTCAAATCTAGATATTTAAAAGTCTAATTTTTTGGTCCTTTGAATTTTGGAAAAATGAGGATCTAAATCTACTTATTTGCCAGCTTTATGGTCACTCATTCTGTCCATTATTTCAATGTTTGTTACGATGTTGTGTTGAATATTCAATTGTTCTGGGCTCAACTTTGTGGAAATTCATTTTAATTAAGTGAAGAATACAATGTATCTTTCCACTGTCCTTTATTCACGTACAACCGGTTTCAACGCTCAAGCATCATCATGAGCTTGAGTGTTGAAACCAGTTGTATGTGAATAAAGGACAGTGGAAAGATACATTGTATTCTTCATTTAATTATGTTATGTGTTGTTCAATGTCGTTTAACAATTTTTTCTACTGTATTTATATCTGGTTATTTATTTACTTAATTTTCTGCTGGTACTAATGACTGTTTTATATTTGAAGACACATTATATGCAGTCATTCAATAGATCTATGGTCTGCTAGGATCAATATTCAAAACACCTCCCTTAGTACTAGGTACTTCTATGAGTTATTTAATAATATATTGTTACTGCAAATTATCTGTACTTCCAGTCTGAATTCTGTATCTCTGTGGTAGGGAAATGACAATGTCAGGTCTGAAATTAAAAATTCAAGAGACAAGATTATTGAATTGTAAGCCCAACTTTGCAGCCATAGAATATTGAGGGGTTTTAACATACAGCTTTATAGAAATGGTGCTCTGATGTACTTGTATAACATTAATGACCCCTGAAAGAAAATATTTTAAGTTACCGGTGGCTTATGTAGTCCATTTTCATAATTAAATCAGTTATAGGAGAGGCAAGTTAATGTAATGTTAAACAGTTATATAGCCTTTTTCCATTAAAAACCTGTCTTAACCATTAGAATACCAGTAACAATAATCTATTTTGTTGTAGAATCTGAGTTGGTGCCATCTAAAGAAGAAGATGATGGCCAAAACAGGGTTTCCAGTGCTGGGGAAGATGGGGCTACTCAAACTTCCTTCTCAAGCAACAGTCAACTCTACATTTTTGTGAGTGCAGCTCTTCTAGGAGCGGTGGTGCTGGCTATTTTGATTGCTGTTGCTCTTTATAACTGTCGTCATCGACTGAGTGCTATTCAGAGTAAGTGCCATAATGCCCACATTCAGACCTTTTTACCCTTAAGTTGTAAACCACATAATGCTGTGCATGCTGAATCATTTTACAGGATGAGATTTTAAAAAATCTGTTAATGTAGCATTATTTATCAGTTGTTAGTAATGCTGGTGGTACTTAGGCGCCCATACCAAGGCCTGTATTCTTAATGTCATTAATTTACTCCGTCCTTGCTTTACCCTTTTTACCCTGATCAATGCAAAGAAGTTGTTTTGTACTCATTGTCCCCCACTTCTGAGATCGTGCGCAAGACTATGCTAAGCCACCATCAAATTGTAATTTAGGAGAAATAGAGTATTTTTTCTGAAACTTGCTTTGTTGATAAAAAGATAGCAATAAATGCTAGCTGCTTTCATTTGGTTGTATAATAGCTAACTATCATTTTTATGCCATGTATGATATTTTGGAGTGGTTTTAATTTCTTCCATCCTTACTCTTTTTTGAACTGAAGATACAACTCCTGCTGAAGATGGTGACATTTGTGATGGGTATCAAATGACATCTGGAAGTGAAGGAGGGTTGAATGGGAATGGGATAGGAAATGGACACACTGGGAATGGTTATCTGCCTTCACAAGCCAGAGCGAATATCACCAGCAATCCATTGTCTGGAATGGATGAAGAGGACAAGGTAAATTAAATTACTCAAGTTCAATGCATAGAATTTTATTTAACAATTGATTTATTAATATTTTGGTAGAGCACCAAAATGCAACCGAGCTGTTTCAGTTTTCTATAGTACTCTTGGATAGCTATGACAAGAATTCTGTACAGAATGGCAAGATGACCTCTTAAAGTGACCCACATTAAATCATCATCTTTCGTCACTATCACCTATTTGGCTGGTGCAGTTAAGTAGTAGTAAGAGTTTATTTTAGAAATTCTCATAACTTCTTAGTCTATTTTGGAAGTGTTTTATGATGTCACTCACCATGGAGAGAGTTTGGGGTGACCTCCCCATTGTGAAAATGGGGAACATATCAGGAATACTCAATTATTCAAAATATCAGGAAGACTTCAGGAAAATACATTATTTAGAGATCTTGGGAATGCCATAAGGGCACTACTATTTTCATAGCAGGGCTTGCTTAGTAGAAACAACCTGTTGTCATTTCATTGTAAGGAAAAGCCAAAATACTTACCTGTATTGATTTGATTTTCAAGTGAGTCCAAATGCATCAGAAGAATACCTTCTTTTACTGTACATTATAGACATTGCCAACAAGGGCTCATAACCAAGGTTTCAGCATATGACTAATGAATGATATTTCCCCTGCATTTGTTGAAGTCAGTCCGCTAGATGATAATGGAAGGAGGTATAGAGTGAATTAAATTAAAAAGTTGCAGTCAAAAATTAAATAAATTAATTTTGAACCATCAAAGCAGACCTGGCAGCATGCTTCATTTTTGCTCCCTCTTCAGAAATGAGGTTTAACTAGTTTTATCATCTGCCTGATGCAACTAAGTGATTTAATAGAAAAAAATGCATATCAGGTTTCTACTTAACATTATTTTTTAATTTTTAGGATTTTATTTTTCTGAACTTCAGCCATATAAATTTGAAATGAACTGCATATGATGCTGAGGAAGTAGATTATACGTCATATATGTCTTTGTGTCTTGTGGATTTGTGCTCTGTGATTGGGATAATGGCATGTTCTTTCCCATTGATAATTCTTAGTGGCAGACAGGATATGTCATAAGCATCTGGAATCATCTTACATTTAAGGTCAATTTTACTAACATTGTTGGTAAAATTGACCTAACTAACCTTGAGCTTTTGTGTGAACTAAGATTTTCCTGATGTTTTTGTGTTTCAAACGAATGCCCATCAAAAAAGGTCCAACTTTCCAGTGAAAATCATTCTAAAGTATCAATTGTGTAATGAATTGGTGAAAAAATTATATCATATGGAAGAAGTTGTCATTCAAGTGAATGTTGGGAAAGTGATAGCATTTCCATTGGGAAAATCAGGAAAAAGTCTGGGACTGGAATCATGAAAATTATTGGCCCAAATAGAGTGGTAAATATCTCCTTGTTTTGGATTCTTATGTATATTTAACATTTTTTAACCATGCGTTTTTCCCTATAGAAACTCATGAAATATTAAATTAAGCTCTTTTTTGAAAATCATGTTTACAAATTCAAAGTAGTTTACTCATTGGGATGAAATAACCTAATTGAATTGATAGAAAAAATGTAATAAAGGTAGTATCTAAGAGGTGATGATAACTTAGAGGGATGAAAGGGGATTTGGGGGATCATTTGGCTGGTTTTGAGTAAATAGCAAAGTGATATAATAGTGGTCTCAAGTTCAAAGTTTACTTTTTGTTGATGACATCAGACAAGTTCATCGTCACTTTGTTCGGCTGTAAGCAAGGGATAGCAAGTTTAGGAAAGAAAATTTGGGTATTTCAAGTTACTTAACAAGTGAAAAAATTGATTCAAGTGTTGAAAGAGAATGGGAAAAAACATTAAGAACCCAAATAGAAATACATTGAGATCTTTCATTTAATTTAAATTAATGTATCATTATTTCTAAGGTGCTTCTTTATCAATTGCATGAATTGCATTGCTTATTCCATATACTGAAAGATTTAAGGTCTAAATCCAGTCAAGAGTAATGGCAAAATTTTATCTCACTGTTGTCATTCAGCACTAAGTAACATCTGATATGAAAACTCATGTTGTTAAAAGATATCATCCTACGTAAATTTCCATGCAAGATGGGCTATAACTATTTTCAAAATACTGCTAATGCTGACAAAATATGCTAATTGAAGTACAAATATGGGTTTGAATTTGTGCACCAAATTATCTTAGAAAAATCATATCCTCTTGCCTCAGTTTGATTTTTATGTAGCAAAACATATATTACTTAGCCAAAGTATGATGAAGCAGTGAATCTAATGGATAACAATCATTTCAAATAGCTTTCAATTTTTCTGAAAGCTTCTGCAATCAATTTTAAATCTCAATTTTGCCAAGATGATAAGTTTTTTATGGGATTTTATTTGACCCAAAATATATCAACTTTTGATATACTTCAGCTTAATCTCAAACATATGCTTGGCATATGTTCTAATTATGCCAACCTCTTCCTTATCAATTCCTTGCATTAATTTTTTGTTTGACTCCTCACTGTTCTCATTCGGTTGGGAAGAAGACATCTCACTCTACCTTTCCAGTTTTATGATGACTTACTCCTTAAAATTGCCTTGCCACTTGGGGATATTAACCCATAAACTGACACAAATCCTTGAATGAATATTATGAAGTAGGGAGTCTAAATCCTACCCTGGGATGTGACACTGAGGAAGAGAAGAATAATTAAGAAGGTATTACTCTTGGAAGATAGTCATGACTACATGTATATAAATGTAAAAAAGACTACATTTGATAATGTCCATTTTAAGCAGACACTCTGAACCTGCCCGAAGGAATAATAATAACTAATTTAGAAATCCATTGATTGTATACGCTATACCCACTCTTAATAGCCAGCTAGTTATAAAAATGCACTTGAAACTTGAAATGTACAGATGTGAATTTTAAAACACATGGATCAAGTAGTTAGTAATAATATTGTATTCCAATTTAGTATTTGTTTCATGTTTATTTTCTGATAAGCTTTAGATTCTAATTATGAAGTTGTTTCATGGCATATTTTTATATTAGTGTAATCCCACTGTATGCTCACACATGATACCACAATTGCTTGTCTAAGCCATTCCCTCATTCATTCCTTACTGACTTATGGGCCAACAGTTATTTTGTTAGTACCTAATTCTCTTTGAATTGAACATCTGCCCCTAAGCTGATGAATTGTCTTCTTTGGTGCTGCAATGGATTGGATGATATCTTCAAACCAGGACTACCACCAGTGTAGTAAGATAATGCTGGTTGTTTCTAACAAAATGGTATTGGCTTTATAGAATCAAGATGCTGTGGAATCATCACCTGGGGGGAAGAGGAGCTGTAACAGCCCTACATTCTCTGGAACTGACCCTGGAGGTAACCGGGTTCAAAGATCTGCGAAAGACATTGATTCAGAGGAAGGGGCATCGACTCGTTCGAGTCGTAACTCAACTGGCAGCCCTTCAATGCATCAAAATCACTCAAACGACATGAACACTTGCAATATGGAGAGGCCTTCATCTCCAAGTTGGGTGAGGCATCAGAAAGCTGATGGAAGCCATGAGGATTATGTGTGATAATGGAGTGCCTTTTGTGTCAATATATGTGTGCTTGTGTGTGTATTGATGAAGTGAGACTAGTGATAAGAAGAGAGTGTAAGAGTAAATGTATTTGTGTGCAATGGAAGGTTACTGTGATGACTGTCCCATATTTCATTTCTTATACACAAGCCTGCATTATGTTTTAGGGCCATTCACAAATTTTCTAACTTATTATTTTTTCTAATATTTTACCAACATTAACTAATTCATATTGTTCCATTGCCTGATGTTCCCTGACCTTCCTTATTAACTGGTGACTTAGGATCTCTTATGCCACAGGCTGCAGGCATTCAGCTTATTTTTGCTCATACCGTAAGGGTTACATTACCCTCATAGTCAATATGCATGTTGATTAACCTTATCATTATTGGTTCTGAACTCACCATGGCTGTGCATTCCAAATTCAGAATATCACCATACTTGGATATCGTCATGAAATTTACTGAAACAAAAAATCATGAATTTTTACCGTATGATTTCTCCGTATTTAATTTACCATTCATTTTATCTTTTTCATTTTTATTATTATTGGGAAAAGGAAAAGTGAATGTGCTTATCTTTCTCGCTGGGTTGAACTCTTTATGTATTCTTTACAAATATTTTGTAGATTAATATTGCTGAGTGATCTAGGCAGTACATTTAATGTGCCTTTTTGCTGATAGTTCAGTAAATTTTTTAAATTTTTATTTCAGTGAAATTAAGCAGTTCAGTATTAATAATTTTGATCTGTTTTGGATAATTTAGCAATTTTTTAATTTTTTCACACATGAGATTATGATAGAAGGATTTCTTCATTTGATCACTGCTTTAATCTTTTTGGTGTAAAAGCAGAAACTTATGAAAAGCATTCATCCAAACAAGTTGGCTACTGACGTTGATATGATTAAAGAGATGAATATATAGGGGCAATGTGAAAAATTGATGTATAAAAAAAAATTCGTAATTAGGTAATGCCTAATTTTAATTTTTCAAATGCATAATATTATATTTTTTCATAATTTTTACTGTACTTGGTGCCTTCAGCTCATTGCCTGGTACCTATCATTTTGTTTTAATAAAAAGCATTTCATATTATAAACATGCATTGAGGGCTTGCATCAGTAGGGAACCTATATGTGAGTGGAATGATTATATGTATGGGTTGGTGTTTTTGGCTCCTTTTTGAAAATTCCAAATTATGTCAGTGTTGTGATCAGGAAAAAAAGTTTTATTTCTAGAGTGAGAGTTCTACTAGGAAAGGTAACTAAAATTGGGCACAGTGATGAGAGAATAGTAAAAAAGGAACTAGGTTTTTAATTATTCTTTCTCATGTTATTTTTTCCCTTTCAAAAAGATGCAATTACTTGCTACAACTCTTAAGCAGAACGAAATTTCTAAAATTTTAAATCTGTAGGAGAATTTCCTGGGTGAAATTGAATTTAATTGAACCTTATCCAAGTTATGAATATTCATAGTATTTATAGGTCTCTCATAATTCTATTTATTTGGTAGAAGTCTATTGGCTGATATATTTCCATGAGGGCTTCATTTGCCAAAGCTGCAGGTCAATTTAAAAGTTCTCTAAAAATCTTTTTTATAAAAATATCAAATTTGCTTAATGTAGGCAACAAGTGCAGCACCATTTCTTACCATTGCTGAACTATATATGCTTAAAATACGACTGCACATACTTTAAGCTGTCAGAAATGCATCCCAGTTCCATGTTAGCTCAGTGTTACTCTTTTAATCTTGGGGGCAGGAATTATAAATTAATGTCTCATGTACTGCAGTAAAAAGATGGAACTTGACATGATTAATGTGACAAATGTATGGACATTTTTCCACCCTGTTTATTAAAGTCTGATCATATATAAATTGTGCCATGTGTTACTCAAAGGAGAATTATATCTCACATGATCTTTTTACATTGATATTCATACAATTAAATATAAGAATTTCCATTATATCACATGTTTAATCTTTCTAAAAGTTGAAATGTTTGTTATACCATCCCATTCTTGATTTCTTCATTACGTCACCATGCTTTAAAACTGGATTTCATGAGTTTTCAATCAGTTTTGTTTTACATGAATGGTGTAATGCATGTGTCAAACATTTAACTCGCTCATTGTAGAAATACAAGTAAATTTCATGTATTACGGAAAATGTGTAGCTTTTTAGTGGCATAATTGTAAATTATTTATTTAGATGCTATATTGCCTGTTAATGAAGGTCCACTGCATATGCATTTGTATATAAAACAGAAAATGGAATGATATTGTGTAATATGAGTGCCAGTCCTCCCCACTGGTGAAGGAAAATGTGAAAAAATTTTGGTTACTTACACCTTTATTATCATATAATTTGTTAATGGCCCTTTCCATTTTCTTAATGGCACACATAATTTGTCCATATGATGGTTTTGAAAGATATGAAAACAACAGACAGAGGATGACACCAGTTCTCTAATTTGTAGAAAAAGACATGTGTTGAATACTCTCAGTATTTTATTTGGCATGGCTAATGAATTTGTATTCCATATGTTTTCAGTAAGAGATTTTATGGAATAATCAACTGAAAAAGCACATGCCATTAATTGTTGAATGGCATCGAAGCCTATGCAATGTATTAGTTGGGAAGAAGTTTGAGCGTGTCAATATGCCACCTGCTGAAGGCAGAGAAGTGAATTTGTTAATAATTATGAAATAATTCTCCTTTAAAATATGCAATCTGTTCTCATTAGAAATGTCAACTTTCAAACAAGAGAGTGAAAGATGACATTTTTGTACATAAATCTTGCAAACTTGTACTTAATATCCACCCATTCTAACTTAACATTAACTGCTGCATTTTTTCATTTACCTGGATCATAATTGGGATGGTTTTTAAAATAATGAAGTATTCCACTGAAGCACAAAAGAAATATTTCTTGATTAAAATTGTTGTGAAGCTGTTGCTGTTTGTAAAATTCCATTTTGTAAATATAACCATAAGTGTAACAAAATGTAAATTTTAATAATTGAACTTTACATAGAATTTTATAATGTTATTTAATTCTTTTTTTACTCAGGTTTATTTTGTAAATAGGAGATAATAAATTGCCTTTGTGTTTATATTTATGACTTTCATTTATTATCTTTGTGAATATTTTGTTTGTATTTTGAATGAAAAGCATGTGAGTTAACAGATGCAGAGAAGAAAGTGCCTTTTGCTATCAAACTTACACAGGACCAAGCCTTCCAGAACTTCTGTGTTGATATTTTGTTCACTGTTTGTTCTCATAAACCCAAACTCGTGGAAAATTTCATTTCAAGTTTTATCATAGTTGCATGCACTTAACTTATTTTTGACTACTGAAGTGCTATAAATGAACTCTATTTTGCCTGCTATTTTGCCTGTCTCTGCCGTATGTATTTAACAAAACATTGCTCCTCTTACCTAAGTACATTGATTTACAGTTAATAGGATTTTTATCAGCAACAGGTGCACAAATTTCATTCCAAAAATACACCTTTTGGCAAAAACTCCCAAAGACTCAACTGTTAAGGTATGCAGATTGATGGCAGTTTGTTGATAATGCTCAAAGGATATGTAACTATGCAGTATTCTTATTTGTATTTCGATTTGTTGTTAAATAATTTTTCATTAATATCAAAAACATTTGCAAAATTACTACAGAAACAGTCATTTATTTATTTATCCTACTCAATTACTTCATTTCCCTTTCCTTTGGAATTTAATTTCTAACATTCCTAGTTATTTTCCACAAAATTGTGATTTCAAGATTAAAATGTTTTACCAACAACTTTGTTTAGGCAATTTACTACCATGCAGCAAAATATGAATTTTTTATGGCATCCTTGATATGACTTATCAGGCAACATTTTTGTGAATACTAGAAGCTCTTTTGTACCCTCTTTAGTCACTACGAAACGCATCAAATAATACTGCTCCCTCATATTTACTAGTATTTCATCACAGTTATTTTTTTTTGCTGGCAATGGTAATTATCTTTTGAATGCTTTAGAGTGAAAGACAAATGAGTGCTGCAATATTTTTTTAGCATTAACTTGTGTATAATTGAATGCTTTATGACCACGCCAACCTTTTAATAATAATAATACTTTATTCATTTTAAAAATGGTACAACCATATTAAATGTCGTCAATCGTAATATTACTTAATATATAAACATAAGTTCTTAAATGTGATGAAGATTGTCACAAAAGAATTCATCCAATGAGTAAAGTGGGTGAGCAAGTAACCAGGTATATACCCTATTCTTGAAACTCTGGATACCATCTGATTTCAACTGAGTAGGCAGATAGTTATACAGTTGTATGTTCATATTGTGAAATGTGTTGTAAGTTGATGACAATCTACAATAAGTAGTCCTCTAGAAAAGATTCCTCTAGATTATTCCTCTAGAAAAGATTTATGTGAAGGCATTTTTTTCAATGGACACACTAGTGCATTTATAAAACTCTAATTCCAGTTATACCGATAACATGACCATTAAAAATAACATTCAATGTTAAAATATGCTTTTATTAAATTGATGAATATGTTTGAAATGGGATATGATACTGGTTCCTAAAATGTATAGTTGTAGAAATTCATAAAGTAAAATCTTACTTCAATTTCATATCACACTGATTTTTTTATTTTTCCCTGTAGGCTTTTCTGCTTTAAACACAGCAACCTAAATCAACGGGTAATGGAGGAACAGTAAAATAGAATGATAATGCCTTGCATGAGGTACTCCATTCATATTTGCAAGTGGAAACACAAGGCTCTCATTCCAACATAGTTCTGGCATTTGACTTCGGTGCGAAATTTACTATTTCTTTTAGGCTGCGCCATGAGCTCACCTCCCCGAATCCCAATCCATATGATATCCCATTTCTTCTCAACCTTCAACTTATTTTCGACCAATATGTGAACTCTTACTCCAGCTTGGGAAGCACCAGTTCAGCTGCATCGTTCTCTGCGGGTGTTTCATTATTTGCGAATTGGAGGAATGAAGTGAATCGAAGCGATTTGTGAACCCTTCGTACGAGGATTTTAATTACGTGACTACATGTAAGTGTTAACAAATGTTCAGCAATATTAGAGAATAACATCCCACTCTCTGGTGGTGTAGTTTTTCGTAGGCTTCAGCGTATTTCAGGGTTCGGGCAGTTACAATTATGCAGGTGTGTGAGCCTGATTACTTCTCTTATGGGTCATTTAGTGTATTCGTATCACCCAGCGAATAGTGATAAATTATTTCTTATCAAACAGTAGAGAAGGCTGTCAGTGTTACTGCAACATTGATACTGTGTAGAACCCAACACCCGCTCAACGTCCACGAAAGACGTGGAATGATACATGTTGTATTATCTGATTTTCTCCACATAGCGTAAGATAGTGGCATTGATCTAGCAGGACATATATTTTGAAATGATTTGTCTTCTAAATTACACCCATCAGTTCCGTAAGGGGAATTTAGGTTTGCTTTCATTCGCGTACTTTAACGTTTGTAAAACTCTTGCCCGGTTCTAAATATGAAACAATTTCAGAATTACTAGAGGTATTAAATCGTAATTTATTATATGCAGGCGTAACATGATGCTTAGATTAATCTTAAACGCCATCTGGAGAAAAATTGTATAAAATTTTTCTGTATGCATTATAACAAAATATTTAGTACATAAATGCGTGTATATACACGTATTCACCGTCATCGAGAAAACAAAGTGGTGTCTTGGGCTCTCCAGAAGTCAAATTGCTGATGGCGCGGTGAGGTAAATGGACCAAGGGTTGAGATCTGAGTTTGGATTGCAGGGAAGGTCAGGTGATAGTGAGAATACTTTGATGGGCCGTGAGAGGGGAGTTAGTGTGTGGTTAGGTGGAAGTTCCAAATACACTCGCGTAGGAGGGGATTGTATGGGATGAGCTAGTGACGTGGTGAGTACTATTGTGGCGAAGGTTCGCCAAAGGGGGTTCTCAGGGAGTGGTCATATGCATGGGAATATTAGACAAGTAAAATGAAGGGGGTCTTCCTTTCATAAAGCTCTAGATATTCCACAACAAACTACTCAGGCGAGCTTCATCAACTTCATTTTTGAAAAATTACGCAAAGCTTTGGAATCATTCAAAGCTGTTCCATAAATAGTCATGTGAAACAATAGGTGCCAGGTGCACGTTTGTAGCCTAAATCTCATTATTTCTTGGACCAAAATCCCCCACCAATCCTATATATGTTGACACTGTTCACCACAAATACTTCTGTCATCTGTTATACAATATCTAAATAACCTTATTACACATGATTTATTAGTCACATCAATACATTGACCCAAAACCTTTCAAATAATGTCTTCATAGTCATTTCGTCACCTTTGAGTTTGACATTCTTTATGCCTCATCCAGGTACTTCATTTCTGATTGTACCGTTCATTCTTTTCTCCGTGGTTATCTTAATCAGACCCCCAGGCACTTCTATTTGCCTGATAAGTTCTTCTGTTGTGATTTGTCATTAGATTATTTTCTTCTCCTATACCTTGAATATCTATTGTCCATTAATCAGTTGATTTGATTTTCCTTATCCTCCTGAAGCACCACACTTCCATCACCTTTGCAGGAATCTCACTGGTTGCATGCTTAAGTTTCAATGTTTTAATTTCTTCTATACTGCCCTGTATTTGGATACTTCTTTTCTCTGTCAAATTCCTGCATTGTTTTACAAATGATTTTCTATTCCTAAGTGTGTTTTTATTCTTTGTCTAATGTTTATGTTTCTTCATGTTTAAGAGTCTCTTTGACTACATTCACCCCTGGCCTTCTGTTTAATTGTTCCTCTTAAAATTTTATCTCTACTCTTGTAAATCCATTCTCCCAATAGGACCAGACCACCACAACCATACTCTTTTATACTTGCCCATCACCATGAATTAAATCCATATTCCTTTGAGCCACTCATTTGAGAGCGTATCTCTGACATTTTTTCCAGAAAAATTCAAGTACCTGATGCCCTAAATTTATTTAGCATTTATTCTTATTGAGCAAAACTCATGCTTAACTCCTTCACTATAATGGGGAGGAGTATATTTCATTTCACCACCATTTTTGTTATAATGGGAAAACATTAAAAAAAATATAATCTACAGGTGATGAGTGTGATTAAAATGAAAAATCAAAAGTGCACCAAAATGACAAATATTATACCACTGTAAATAATGTCACGATGATGGCTCCTGACAATGTGCACCAATTGACTAAATGTTCTTTCATACAAATTTTGGTGTTGTGAAAGTGTGAAACTATGAAATGAAATGCATTGACAATTGAAAGTTTAGTATCATGATGCATGTTGGTCACTCCAATATATACTGGGAATGTGACTCCAATAGGACCTATGATGTGTGCATTAGTAATTTCCTAAAGAGTGTTTCTTCTTTAATAGACTTCCTTCAGCAAAGTCCTGTTTACTGTGTGTTGATGCTAGAGACCATCGAAGCAACTGAAGCCATAACAAAAACTGATGTGTAGCAGTGAATTAAATAGCTACCGATATGGCTATGAATCATGGATCAGCCCCACTATATTATCCATGATTGTGAACAGTTCAATATCTGCAATAAAGACTGGAAGGTGGGTACCACGCCACCTGACTGTGGAAATGGAAGAATGGTGCTTCAATGCTTGAGGAACCTCTGTGGTGCTTGTAAATATAATGAGATGGCTTTCTAAGAATAATTGTCACTGACGATGAAACCTTTTTGCATTACCACCAACCAAAAGAAAAAATGCTAGTAATAAATGGTACTAAAATTCCACCAAAATCACCGTCAGGAAAGATTATGCTGACTCTTTTATGATGAATGAAGGGTAATTGTGGAACCCTCAGTACCTCAATTGGGTACTGTCATCAAAGCAGGTAAAATAGTTTTCCTCAAGATTCACCTGCGTCCTGAAATCATGTCCAAATGAAGTCTTCTGTGGGTATATACTTCATTGCAACATGGCAGTGCTTGACTTCTAACAGAATTACCACCCATTTTATTTTTATAGCCATCCATGATCTGTTTTTTGAGCCTCTTCCACTTCCATCAATTTTGTCAGACCTCAACATCAGCATTTTTCCCATCATTGGACTCAAAGAAGCTTTGTGGAAAGTGGTACATTCCAAATGAGTTCATGTCAGCCAGATGAATATTTTATAGAGGTATCCTTACTTCCAAGGTGCTGGAATACCTGCATTTCACCCAATGGAGACAGTTTGGAAAAATAATATAACCAAATGTGAACCTTATGCATCCAGTGAATTATGAGATAAAAAGTATTTAAGGTTTTCATTTGACTCTCTATCAAAAAAAATATTCTACTGGCATTTGGATGCCTCTTAATCTCTTGATCTGTCCCTCTGTCTTTTAAATGCATTCTACTAAGATATACAAAATCATTTAGTTGACAATTATTTACCCTAATTCTCCAAAAAACTTTCATAACTATTGTTTACTCTTGCATATGCCTTCTCAGATGAAATATATGCAATACACTCTGAATAAAATGCATAATAAATTTTCTTTCACATGTCCATACCTTTCTCCAGACTTGCTTAGGTAAAAACAAATAAAATCGAGAATTTTTTACCAGACAGAAAAACACTTTGCACTCCTAAGTTTTTTTCCAATGATACTTTGTCCTACTTCAGTCAACATTTGATGAACTCTTTCTCCAGTATATGCGAAAGACTCAACGCTGCATTCTTGATTTCTTAAATCCATTTTATCTGCACTCTATATGTAAAATTACAATACTTGCATTCTTCCAATCATCTGGTTCCATTAAAATGTACAAAAATAATTTGAATAATTTTCAAAGATGATTAATTTGTAATATGCCACTATTAGGCAAACACTAAAATTACTTTCTCCAGCAGTCTACAATTCCATATTCATACCAAACAATATTACTACTTTAATTATTTATTGCATTCATTCTGAAACCCCCTCCTTTCTTTTCTCCTTTTTCTTTTGCCAAAAAATATTTCTTATTTTCTTCAAAATCGATCTGTATTCCTTCTGTTTCAGACTTCTGCATTATCTTCTTTTGTATTCTCTTCTTTTAGATTCTTTTTTCTTTGCATTCTCTTATTTTATCATGCACTACATATACGTAACACATACGTAACATATTCTCATTAATTTTTTGCTTCTTGCTAACATCTTATACAATCCTCCCAAGTTCTTTGAGTTCCGCAGAAATCTTTTACTTTCAAGCCTTTCTTTGCTCTAGCAAAACCTTTCAGTTATTCACTCCACCATGCCTCTTACATTCTCCCCACCACATACACTTGAGGTTGATACACCTTGAAGCATTAAAATAATTCTTCCTAACAATTCCTCGTAAGCAGTATTCATACTCACGTTTGAGATGCATTCCTCCCATTCCACCAGGTTTCATTTTCAACTCGTCCAATGCATGCATTCATATAATATTCTTGTTTCTGCCTTGTAGAATTTAAACTTATCTTGTCATTGTTTGGGTTAATCCTTCCTGCTATCCATTTATTCCTCAGATATACTGAAACCATAAAATAGTGAGTTGTATGCTCCACATTAATCACATCCCATTACACTCAAATTTCTCACCAATGAATTCATTCTGTCAATATACATAATCGATGATGCTCATTGAAACTTCTTTAACATACATTCAAATTAATAGATTTATTCGTAAAAAGTTGTGTAGGAGACAAAGAATCCTCTTTCCTTACACACCCTCAAGTTTTTGCCATCATTGTCGCCTTCCATTCTAGAGCTAACTCATCCAGCCATCTAATTTAACTTTAGTATTTTTTCACCTAATTCCTCACGGACTCCCTCATTGTAATAATGTCCATAATTCTAATGCAATGAAGTTGACTAGATCAATAATAGATTAGAATATTAAGATTAACCAGGTTGTATTTTTTATTCAGTAAATTTTGAGAAGGCAAGGAGTAAATAGGATAGAATTGAGTAATGTATGGATGAAATAGGAGCACATTAGAGGGATATCCAAATTTTCTACCACCTGTACATGTCTCTTGATTTCTTAGGTTTGAGTGGCAGATGGAGAGTAGGTATGGGCAGAGGGGCAAGATTGGTGTCCATTATCACCTGTTCTATTGAACCAAGACAGGGGTGTCTATTATCACCTTTCCTGTTCTATATATGAGGAGGAAATAGTAAAAGATGCATGCAAAGAACTGGACATAGGGCTGAAAGCCAGCACATTATTTATAAAATCAGTTTAATTCTTTGGATGATCTAGCTTGAGTTTACCGGTCAGCCAAGGAATTATGAGCATTGCTGAGCTCATTGGAACATCAGGGAAATAAAATCAATGCATCAAAGGTTATGAGTTTTTTGAGAAAGAGGAAAGCTAAGTTAGATGTGGAAATAGGAGTACATAAAGTAGAGCAGATAGAACATTATACTGATCTCAGATTTGTATTGAACCAAAATGGTTAAGTGGTACGGACATAAGAAGAAGAACTGCATTCAGTGAAGAAGCTTTTGCAAGGAGGTTATTGATAAATAGGATATAAGTTAAGTAAGGATGGTAGGAAAAGATCAGTTAAGACTTTGATATGGAGTGTGGTTTTTTATGCTGCAGAAACTTGGTCATTGAAGCAAAATGATAGGTATAGATTGGAGATATTAGGTTTTTTGATGTGTGTGTGGTGAAGGATGGAATAAATTAAAAGAAAGGAAAAAATGAAGAAGTAATATACATGGTTAAGGAGAAGAGAGGATTGTTGGAAGAAATCCAAATGTGGCAGGATAGGTGGATAAAGAGCATTATGATTGGTGATAGAATGCTGAAGGCTGTGATTGCGGAAAGAATTTTAGGCAAGTGAGGCATAGGGAGAAATGGATAGGCATGCAGAATGGGATGCAGTGAGATTGACTTTATACAGTATTGTAGGTTTTATTGTAGTGTTGGTATTAAGCTCTGTCTTGCTAGGCAAGGCTTAGAAATTTATCAGTTTTCAGTCTGTGTCCATCCAAAACTTACCTTTAACCATATACTGCATATAATAATAATTTTTACAGTGTGGTACATAAATATTTCAAATATGTTGCGCATCCTTTCAATCTGCATCTAAATTTTGCATTAGGCAACTTAATATATTCACTATGTCCTTTCTACCTGCCAGACACCTGCTAGAAATGCACGGGGTAAACAAAGAAATTCTAATTACCTATATTCTACATCCTTTTGTGTAAATGTTTTCAATGCAAATTGGAACCATACAATAATCTCCCTTTCTTCAAAAAATAATATTCTTATTGTACATTTTTTCCATGTAATGCAATCTTTTATTGAGGATTCTTAATGCTAATTTTGCCATAGGGGGATCAAACTTGTTGTAATTTTTCTTTTAGGGTGTAGTTGGAAGATCTCCAGATAGAGGCACAGGTTCATAAGATGTAGTGATGCCTGTTCACCTAGTTTTAACTTTGCAAATATTTTCTCTTCGTGGACTTAATTAAATGGTATTGTACATAATGAGGACTATTTTTAGCGTCCTGAATTTTATTTGCTCCCAAGAGTAGTTAGGGCACAGAGTGGGCTTTCTCTTTTGTTCACCACTTGGTACATATTTATGTGGCAGACTTCTACTGTGAAAAATAAATGCAAATCCTTGTCTATAAGGAAAAGTTTATCAGCATAAGGTTCTTAGAGAATGTGATGGGATTAATATTTACTAAAAGATTAAATAATTATTTAGTGACAAAGGAATATCTATAGTTAGTTTTTGAAATTGAATATTGATTCATTCTAGCGCTCTATTCTTCCTTATCCAATGCTAATGCTCTTATCTATTGAATGCATATTTATATTGTCCAATGCCCAATTTATATTGTCCCAAATATCCCCCTTTATACTGCCTAAGTATTTGCTCCTTGGTGTTCTTTCTTGGACCGGTTATACATTCTCATGGTACATAGGATTGCCATCTTAGTATATTTTAAATGATATTGGGGAAATTTATCTCTGGAGAAAGCTGCCTGAGATTAGTTAAAAATTACTGGAGAAATAAAAGATGATCTGCTGATGTAGACTGAATACATGAAAAGAATTATCAACCATGAAAAGTCGGGGAATATATTTTCAACGGCAAAATATTACCAAATCCTCTACCTTAAAGGTATTGAGAAAAGTAAACACATTGTGTTTTAATTTGAAATCTGTAGTATGTTAGCTTTCCCAAATATGAAGTCTAACTTTGACATTTTGAAGGTGTGTGTATTCTAATCATTCTTAGAAAAACACTTTCAGGAGTAAAAATAATCGCTCATGGTAATGTCTCGGTTGTTTGTAGGGCAGGGCCCATACAAAGGGAAGAGTAGTGTTTATTCTTCAGTGAAGACTATGGTGGCTTTTGATGTAAATGAAGTAAACAGTTATGGTTTCATGTTAAAATGCCAATTGAGGAAGGCAACAGAAATCCACTTTAATTATTTTTCTCATGATATCATGATGGCACAAATATCAGTATACTTATTTCTGATGGCATAAGGACTGAGCTCTCTGGGGTGGGTGACCTTGCGAACAGTGGGGAGGTAAGGTTTCTGCGAGTGTCATATCATGAAATCCTCGAACAAACAAATCAACAGCTCAAAAAAGGAAAACACCGATGAAGACCATGACAGTTGGAATGGGAAGCAGGAATGTTAGGATAATGATGAGAGTAGGTGAGTTCAAATAAACCTTGGGAGAAATAGTGAAAGGAAATATCGACATGTTTAGGTGCATGTAAAGTGGAATTGAATAGTAACAGTGATAAATAGAGCAATAGTTTCAAAGTGATTCACAGTGGGGAAAGAGACAGTTGGGTTAGATTAACATTAATGCTAAATAGAAAAATGGGGAAAAGCATACTGAATATAAAGCATGTGATTGCTAAAAGTTTTCTGGTATAAATAAAAGTAGACCTAACAAATTTAGTCATATTTCAGTGAAATACATGAGAAATATCAATTGACTTGTAGTTAGTTACAGGGTAGCCATGAATCGTTTTTAGGTCAATTTTATGAATTAACTGGAAACCTGGCTAGAATAAAATATCTAAAATTCATGTGGATTATGATTGGAATACAGTGATTAGTGTACATCTAAATGGGAGGGAAGTAGAAGAATATATTTCAGAAACAAGGAATGACCTTGGGGAAAAATTGAGATTTAAATGAGAAAGAGTAAATTATTATTAACACCTGGTTCAAACAAAATATCTAAAAGTTTCACAGGCTTTGTTATGCATTTAAGATGGGAAGAGAAATGGGTGGTTCTGGTTGGGTTAATTATTGTTAGATGGATTCAGGAACATTGCACTCCAACACCACCCTTTTTCTTCACTACCAAAATTGAGAAAGTAATAAATAATAGCACAGGAAACGATGATGGGTAAGAACTTGTGGTGAAAAAATCAATGAGTTGCAATTTGAGGGGCATACAAGTCAATATGGATCGACTTGTATGCCCCACCAAAGCACTGGACTATTAAGCAGAGGGCCTGTGTTTGATACAGGGTAATTGCTTTGGACACCCTCTCCTTCATCCTAGCTGTGTATATATATTTGGAGTATCAAATCTTCCTGGGCATCCACAGTTGGTGCAGGGGAAGGAACATTCCCCCACCTTACCCTAATGGGTGGACTTAGATTTCTTTGGGCCTAGGCTTAGTTCTATTCTCAACTTTCCTATAAACCAACATTTGGATTGTTTGCTGTGGTAGTTGAATTTTTACTGAGTGCATAGTTCAAGAATTAGAAAGTAAAGGGAATATGAACAAGATGCTTTAAGGCATAGAAATGATGATGGAGATGTAGGTAGGGCTTAGCTGAAGGTAAATGAAAATAATTCAAATATAATTATTATAATATGAGAATAAAAAGTAGATTGCCACTCAAACATTAAACTGTTGAATCAAAATCTAGAGCTCTTGAGTTGAGTTTTTAAGGAAGTGTAGTCAGCAATGATGAAATAATCAATAAGGAAGTAATAGATAGAATAACCGGGGCAGGGAGGCATTCTAGATAATGAAAAGCCTACTAAGAGCTGACAGCATAAGCCTGGAATTACGATAACACTTCATTAATGTTATGTATCTATGGCATGCTTCTGTGGTTGTGAAGTATGGAAAGCAATGAAAGCAGAGAAAATAAGTTATTACGCCTTTTGGAGCTACAGGATAATGATAAATTAAATCACTAATGAAGAGTTAAATAAGAAATTTCTGTGAACAATAGGAGAGGAATGGCTGATCAAAACTATGAAGAGAAGAATGGAAAGGGTTCTTGGGCATATTTTGTATATGGTGTAGATAGCCATTGATGACTGGTGAAGGCAGTCATTAAAGGTAAAGTGATTTGAAAGATCTCTAGGGTAAGACCCTAGATAATATAATGGAACAAATAATGACAGGCTTCAAACAGAAGAAATATTTGGCCATGAAGGGTTTGGTAGAGAAGAATTGAGTGAACATCTTGATCAAAACAATCTTAGGATTGATAAGCTATGAATATGATAATGATGGGGTATCTGTTCTTTACAACACATTCCATACTACCTTTGACCTGGAAACACTGTTTATGGGAATAAAAGCCACTTAAAGCCATCCCTATCAAATAAATAAAATATTAAAAGAGAGAAAGCATGCATGAGAAAGGAAATTAGGAGTGTAATAGACACAAGAAAATAAATGGTATCTAATGATAGATTTTACTAAATGGTTTCCCTATGTAATGTAAGTCAAATGTACTGAATTATGTTAGGGACATTTTTGTCATATATTTGGTAGAAATAGGATAGAAGCTGGATGGAATGAACGGAAGAAGGAAATAGGCAGAGTTTGAGAGGGGTTTACTGTAGACTAGGATGTTAGCTTGTGTTTTGTTTGGAGAAGTAGGGAAATGTTTAAATTTAACAGTTGCATAGCCTGCATCCATTTCCAACTTGCCTTAACCAGTAGAATACCAATGATACATTAAGTTTGCATGTCAAAATTAAATAACATTGAAAATAAATTTTTTGTTAAGAAAGATTTTTTATACTCAATGCAGCTGAATGTCTCCCCATATACTATAATCTCAACATTGTCTCATTCATAGCATTTATGAGGGTGGAAGTTGGCCTGAAACTTCATTGAATATGCATTAATTCTGATCCCAAAAAGGGTAAAGCAAGGAAATGTGTGGACTATGGAACCATAAATTTAATTTCACACACAGCAAGGGTAGGTTTTAGTATCATTCAAAATATGATTGGGAATTAAGGTGAATGGTTTTTACACGCTGAAATTTGTTGAATTGAAATGCACATTAGCGGATGACTCCATTACAAGTTACTGTTGCGGCATCTACCGCAGTTTCTTTGGAAATTTATTTGAAGAATATTTTCTTATAGCATAGGGTCCTGCATTGTGGCTAGATGCTTAGCGGTGATCAGTCGGTGTGAATTTAAATACTACCTGGACTGATACTGACCACTGCAAATAATAATAATTTCAAATTTTTGAAAATGGTTGCTCTCAATCTCCAAAAATCAACATTTTTTGGCTTAGAAGAAAATGACCAACTCTTAAAATTTAAATGGAAAGATTATACCAATGTCTCATACAGTGTTAGATAGCAAGCAAGACTTGTTAGTGGGAAAAATATTTGGGAGCTTAACCCTGTGCATAAATCAGCAAAACGAATTTTTATAAATAAGAGAAAAATGCAAAATGCATTTTAAAGGACATTTAAATTGAGCATTTTAAATTATTAATCAGAATGACATCATGGTCAGCCACTTAAAAACAATTTCATGTCCCTGTGGACTAAGGAAAAATATCTTAAAAGTATAGATATCATATGCCATATAATATTCAATTTTCACTTTACCCTAGTCCTAACCTCGTTCTTAAGTGTGTAATAGCTTCCTCTCACCCTCTCACCAAACATTTTTATTTTCAAGGGCCTTTCAATGTCTTCTCCGCCTGTTTTTTGAGTTTAGATCACAAATTTCCTTTTTTACCTTACTCATCTAACTCTTCTTAATTATCTCGACCTCAATACAATTCACATTTTTCATTCTTCTTCTCACCCTCTTTTCAAAAGCCTCCAGCGTATGGTCACCGTTTTTTATACACCCAAAGACCCAAGTGTCGCCATCACGCTAGGTATGCCTCACATCAAAAGGCTTTCTATTCCAATTCTTTCTTTTAATGTTTCCTATGTTATATCACAGATTCTCTCCATTTTGTATGTTGTGCACCCTTTACGCAATTCTTCTACTAATGACCTAACCTATTTGACGGTTTTATTAACCATACAACTTCCCATTAAAGTGGACCGTTGAATATACTCTAACGTATGATTTCCATCTTCGATTTTTTCATATCTTCGGATTCATATTTCTAGAGAATTTAATTTATTTAGTTTTCTTATGCCTTTAATTTAAAACTCGAATTTATTTTCCGCTATATCTGCTCCACACCTACTTCCCTTTATACATTCTGGCTGCCCGTCCCCATTTTAATTTCTTTTGGATGAGCTTAGACTTTCGGGTGATAATTTATGCCTCATTAACGGTAGACCTATCTCGCTCCTTTGTCTATCATCATCAATCTCGATATTATGTTCACTACTCCGGTCGCATGGGGAATGTCCCTGCAACCGGATTAATGTGGATAATCCGAATGTGAATTCCAGTTATCCTAACGGCACATCTGTAGGTATACTTTCTGGGAAGCAAAAGGCTATTTCATCGTCACCTCATTGTTGATATAGGGAATTGAAGTTTTACGTATCGAAAGTGAAACAATTATATGGAGTGTGTGAAAGGAGGAGTAAAACACGTGGGTAACCAATCACTCCTGTATACATTTATATTTTCACCAACCTTGTCGGCAGATATTTGCGTAGTCTCTTCCCACAGTAGATTTGATTGTACTCACCATTTCATTCTAATTACGGGTATGTTAAAGTTGTACGTTCAAATATTTACTGATATGACATAAGTAATATTTGAGTTTACATTTCCTTAAATGTGATTTTTTCGCTAATGGTAGCATTTTAAGCTGCCGTCTATCCTCAAGCCGGCGTCGACGTGTTTCCCTACTCTGCCACTACCCGTGAAGTTGGCCACCGATTTTTTTTCCAACTTTCAAGTTAATTTTTTCAATGTTTAATTTAACTTTGCGTGGAGTGGTATTTTGTCAATTCTATTTCCTATTCACAATTTATCAAAATAATATATTCTTCCCCAGCTTCACCTAAGCGACGTAGGCATAAATTCTTAGGGAAACCCATGCACTAACGTTGAGTATTCAAATGGGATTTACGAAATAATTTTCGCAGGTGGTTGTTTGAAATTCGTATCGGATTCTCGAGCTTCTCCGCTCCTTGACTCTTTAGCACGCGGGGGATGAGGGAGGCTCCGCTAATCGCTGAGTTT
The DNA here is from genome assembly GCF_022747635.1 of Hetaerina americana. NCBI lineage: Eukaryota > Metazoa > Arthropoda > Insecta > Odonata > Calopterygidae > Hetaerina > Hetaerina americana. The sequence goes on from NW_027286763.1 coordinate 37,068,814, forward strand.
CTCCGAAACCAATTAGTAATGTTGGGTAAAGGACGTTTTCAATGGGTCGACGATGATGACTGGGAATATTTCGAGATGACGCAGGTGAGTGGCGGAGATGACGGAGAGGAGCGGTGGGGGAGGACAGAGTGAGTGGCGAGAACACACAAAAGGGGGAGGGTAGCGATGCGAGGGGAGGGACCCGGGGGGGGGGCACGGGAGGGGGGTAGAATTCAGATGGTCGGATGCCTTGGTTGATACCGTGGAAATTTCGAAACTCTAATATGGGGATTTCGGAACTCAGTAACATGAGGTGTGATCTCCATTCTCCACAAAATAAATATCTAGGTAGTAATATTAAATTTTTGGTGAAAAATATATTTACCTGTTGAAAAATGAGTACGCAGGGTAGGTATCGATTTTCATCAGAGCATTTTACCCGATTTGTTGCCAAAGTCATTTAATATTTTCTGTCCTTCCTCGAAAACACGTGATTCTTTAAGTGCCAAGAATGTCTTTGTTTGTGCACCCTGGATTCCTATTAGAGCATATTATGCGACCATCATCACGGGTTATCTATCAGACGGTTGGTTTGTAGCAGCTCTCCAGGTTTGTTCTTCAAACTACTCCTACCTGCAATTTTATCATTTATTCGCAGCTCCTTATTCTGATATTCCGTCACCTACTTCTCGTGATTCATCCATGGCCTTTCCCTGAAATTTTTCACCTCCACGTTCCCTGTAAATTACGGTATTCAATTCACTATTGCGGCTTGGAATGTGCTCCTTTATACAGATGGATCGAAATTACTATTAGAATCGGCAAGCTTTCATTTCCATTCGTTAGATGCAGAAGTAAATGGAAATTTCCTAGTGTGTATTCATGCAACCTGAACAACATTGAAATTGGTTGTGATATTATAAGAAAGTCAAACATAATTGATAATAATACTTAACTTGGGAGATTGGAAAAACTTTCATTATTAAATATATGCTCAAAGTCAACACAACAAAGTTAATCGTATAATAAACGGAAGGACATATTTATTTATTTGAGTAATAACCCGAAAACAGTATCTTTTACAGCCTTTATATCTGATTTTAAACAAAAATATAACGTTAAAGAAAATTAAAATTACTGTAGCCCTAGATGAAGGAAATCTAGGCGGGAATCAATCTCACGACATCCAAGTTGGACGTTACCCCGCTTGCCGCAGGGCGGGTACATAACTAAAGAAATAAAAGGTCATCATAAATGAAATAATATTTACTGCGTTATCAGCTGATCTCGGATGAGAAGAAAATCATCGAATTTTAGCTCAAATATTTTAAATGACTTTCATCTTCTTCGAATCTGTGCAAGGGAGTAAAGCGTTTAATTAGTTGTTTTCACGGATGACTTATTCATTTTAGTGGTGCGAATTTGGGATATGTGAGGCACGGTTTACATGGGGTTGGGATATAGTACCATGTAGTATAGTATAACCATGTAGTATAGTATACTATGCGGTAATACCTAGTGTTTCTAGTGTGGCAGTCAAATATGCAGATCAGTCGATAGTGTGAATTGCATTTATAAATGTAATTTAAACATAAGTGACGCATCTTGACTTCAGGCTAGTTTAACTGGGAAAAAATTGGCTTAATTGCTTCGTTACTTTAATTTAAATAAAAAAATAACTTAATGACGAAATTAAGAAATTATTATGGCTGGTAGCATCAATTATCATTGATTTAAACATGAAATTGTGGAATTGAGGAAGAATTATGGTTTAAAAAATATGCTGAGGGTTTCAGACGTTAAAATCTCGTTAGCTGCTAATAGACGGTGAAGAGTGCATTTTCGTTTATTTGTAGGCAGCCCAACAGAGAGCATAAGCAGAAGTTTTTTCTTAAAATCTTGGCGTATTTTCGTAAGAAATGCCGTGGTTCCTTATTTATATATATTTTTTAAATGTATGGAAAAATACCTTGTGGGGAATCAAAATTGTGGTGTGTTATGATTGTTTGTACTAGTTGAAATTTGATTATTCGTCATCACTTTCCTTCAGTTTATTTGGTGTTAAATGTCGTCTTTTTAAAAATGAGTGGGTATAGATTTGGATATTGTTCAAGTATAGATGGTGTTTATCGTTTCTAAGTCAATCATTTATAACCTGATAATAAGGGAACAAGCTGGGAACTTGGGTCTGTACATATTTCAACTATGGTGTATTGCCGGGGTGTTCTGCCAATATTTCGTGGATGTTTTCCCTGGGTAGAGACGAAAACCGGCCTCCGATCAATAGACCTTGGAGAAATTGGATAAAATCAGCTTCCTCAAAATGCACCCATAAGCCAAAACCTTTAGAAAAGTCAAGCAGTCACCAAAATCATTTTATTTCTATCCATTCGTATTTTCCTGCCTTCAGAGATATATATTAGTCCGGCTGGTAATAGCTTCTCGCGGTTTCCACGAATCCCAGATTTCTTCTTACTGATAATATTCTTTTCCCAAAAATTTCTTGTTCAAAGATTTTAATACACCATTATTAAATATTAGTAGAGGGCCTATTACATATCGGAATGAAAGCGTTTTGGAAATCGATGAATCTGTGAAGGATCGAAAGATCACCCATTAATAGCGATAATCAAATATATGAAGTAGCGAGGGTAGAATACATAATGGAAACAAGCGAACGGAATCAAATGACCCTTGAGATTTTACCTCTTTGTTGCAATGCAAATTGAGAAAAAATTGACACATGAAAAACTGTGATGCTGGAATGGAAGAGGTAAGGTCAGGAATACTGATGTATCAGTGGATTTAATGAGAAAAATTTTTCAAAAAATAAAAAAATAGAACACTAACATGTTCACAATTTGTGCATGAACATTTTTATTGGTCTATAGAAACACCAATAGATTATTTTTGTCATTGATATAGCTAATGTATCACATGAACTATTAACTAATGGGTTGATTTCCACGAAAAGGGCTTTAAACGCTTCATTTCTGTGGGAAGCATTGTTTAAGAAACCGTTGGTTGGAATGCAGTATTGATGTAAAGCAACAACAAAAAAATTTCATTTTCTTTATCAAGCCCTATCAAAATCCCTGTTGCATATTTACTCGATTTATAAATAAATTAGAATTGTCGAATTCGGTAACATCTGACTTAATTACGAATGCATCGAGCAGATAGGATGACGCTAAAAATGGCAGAATTTCTGTCCGTGATGTTTTTCAAACTTTTTGAAAGATAAATATATTATTATCCCAAATCAGGTAATAACTATATTTGAATGAAACTGGAAATGCCCATTGAAGCGCTAATTTTTGCATGCAATTTGAATTCTTTCTGTGTAAAATTATGATTCACCATTGCATTTTCGATACAGTGTTATTATCCGTATGCATTGGATGATTGGGCAATCTTAAGGTCAGGTTCTCAGTCGGTGCCGGGTCGGAGGACTGGGAGGAGGGAAATGGGAGAACGTGAGGGGGTGGAGCGAATCGGCGGTGAGGAGAAAAGGAGAGATCGGCGACTGAAGGCGCGATTGACGGTGTGCGTCGGCGGTTGGAACGGAGGGCGCGATTTTAAAACGGCGGCCGTGGATTGTTATACTTGCACGAAATCGCGAGTCGGGTGGGATGGCCAGGGGGATTGAGATCCCTCCGGGAGCGCCTTAGAACGGGGGAAGAGGACCGAAGCGATATAACGACTTGTCGAACTGTAAGAGCAAAAAAAATAGCAGCTATCGCTTCGCAGCCCTCCCTTAACTATCTCCACCCCCTACCTTTAGACGAGTCTCGGAATCGCGCTTTGAGCTCTCGAGAGCCTTCCACTGTGGGAGGAAACAGAACCCTTTCTCCCCCCCTCCCACAAGCTCCCTCTGTGATCTCTCGCTTTATTCGCAAGCGTTTATTTCGAGCCACGAGACTCGGGAATGATACGTCATCATCTCCCCCACGCCATGACGCGAGGGTTGCCCCGCGCACTCCCATTTATACATTACATAATACACCCCCAGAGAACGGCGCAGGCATCCATCCCTCTCCTGCCGCCTCTATCGGAGAGCAGAGAGAAAGGGAAGGAAGGGCGGAGGAGGTTGCTTGAGCATTCTGAGTCGCACAAAGGCGGGTGGCTATTCTCTCACTCTCTTCAAGCGCGGACGCCATAATAGGCGGCAGCCGAGTGATGCGGCATTTTCCGAAGGCGTGGAGGGATGAGGAGATGGAGGTGGTAGATGTGGGTAGGTGTGGTGGTAGGGGCGTCTGTCTGGATTGCGTGGCGGTCAGACGGGAGGAGTGAAGAGCAATTTTCCCATCAAGGGAGCGACACACACACACTCGCGCGGAGGAGAGCAATATTTGTGTAGCGCGAGATGGCGTTTAAAGTCTCGTTTCCGTAATTGCAGGACTGTCCATCAACCGACGGTGGGAAGGCCGTTGTCAGCTTAAAGAAGGGAGGGTCTCTCTCCTTTCTTATCCATTTACCTATCCCTACCCCACACCTCCAACCTCCTCCCCCCCGGTCCCTCTCTCTCTCTCTCTCTCTCTCTCTCTCGAGAGAGAGAGAGAGAGAGGGAGAGTGTGGTCTTCGCCCAGCGGGAGAGTGTCGTCCGGCGCATTCTGATGGGCTCTCGAAAATGGAATGCTTCCCGTTGTCGTCTCGCTCACTCGTGTCCGCTAGCTCTTCCTAGGTGCCCACACGCTTTGTAATGTGGGAAGTTAGGAGTAAAATAATGGGAAATACCTCAAAATAGTAATATAGTAAAATAGTAAAATAATGTGAAATGAAAAAAAAGAGCTTAACTCAAGTGTGTAACGTTCTCATGACGTTAGAAAAAATGGAGAATTTGGATGAGGTTGAGGGAGTCGGGGGCAATTTCCTAGGGGTATGGTTCAAAGTCTCCTTAAGTAAGTCTGTGGGTTCTCTAAGAGGGTGACGCAGCGTGGCAGAAAATTTAATTAAGGGGACTGAAATGGAGTTTTCACGAGAGTGATGATTAACTTTTTATTTTTAGGGCTCCACAAAGATTAAAGATTACATCCTTATTTAGGTGGGGCGATGATAGGGGTTCCGTATTGTCAGGTAATCATCGGCGCTTTATTAGAAATGATTTGATATGAATGAGCACAGTTTTCAGAGAGTTAGCGGCAGTTTGGAAATTTTTTGAGGACCATCATTACTGCCCTTCATCAAGGGTCATAGTAGAGCACCTTTGGATCAGTTCTTCCTAAAGCTTGGACACCTTGGATTTTCCTCAACGAATTGGTTAAGTGATAAAAAAACAGTTACGTACCTCAAAGTCGTTGTCAGAGGAAATACTAATACAAATTGTTAGAAAGAAACCTATACGTATGTTTTTGGATTTGCTGAACTCTCCAGGAGATTTGATGGACACCTTTAAACCGTTCACGAACAAGACTTACCTTCATCCTTTCGTGTACAGCCGCTGTTGATGCCAATGTAGAATGAAAGTATCATATCCTTACAATATCCATTGGACCCGTCATTTTCCTCCTCAGTTAAAACCGCAGTCAATGGCACAATATGGGGGTTTAGCTTAATTGTGGTTGATGTCTGGCCTAATCACTGGTAATATATTTGATTTCAGGGTGATGATCAATTTGGCAATTACGTGCGAGTCTAAATATAAGAATGGATTTATAATCTGATGTGTGTTTCAAAATGTTGAAATAGAAATCGATCCTCAAGTTTTCAAAAACATATTACCATTTTCCACTGTATACCTGATTAATAAATATGAAATCTTTTAACTACCGATAAAACCATAAACACAGTAATCAACCCGAAGGTCGGTTTGGTAGGTGATGGTAGAGTTCACCCAGTACTAAGCCCGACGGCGTGTGAAATTTACACATTAAGGGGACCAGTTCCTTTCCCTGTGCCGGTTATGGTTTCCGAGGAAGATCTGGTACCCGAAAAATCACAAAGCTTGGGTGGAGCTGCAGGTGCCCAGAGTGCCTTGCCCGGGACTCGAACCCGGGACCCTCTGGTCAGTAGTCCAACGCTCTACCCCCTGAACTACCGCGACCCACTTAATTACCGATATTTAACTGTATTTCCCATAACCCGCATGAAAACTGTACTGTTTGATTTTTCTTAGGCTACGTGAAATTTCTACGATGTGTGTGGAAATATACACATTGTTCCCGACTCGAGTCTTTTGAAAATCATACTCTGTGGTTTTCGAGTTGCAACAAATAGATCAAAGCAAGGCAGCGTGGGTTAATCAAGGCTACTGACGGAATGATAGTATTATGTGCTATGCTTATTGTGTGTGTCCGAACGGGGGTTATTTGAAAAGATTGACTTCATTTTTTCAGAATTCGTCTCCAAAAATTATTTTAAAAATGTAACAAATTAGTCTAGATGACTTTACAAAAAAATTAAAGATAATATGTTTATTTGAAGGCCTCTAAATAATTGTTAAATACCTACTGTTTTTAGGGAATTAGGTATAGAAAATCACAATTTGCAATGAGGAAAGCATCGGGCGACTACCGACATATTAAAGTGAGTTATTTTCGGTTATATTTTTTGTAAAAAAACGATTTATTTCTATTAACTATCTATATGCGTGTTCATCGAGCATTTATATTGGTGTGTACATATAGACACACGCAGAGTACATATTATGACCATTAGTATTTCAATCATAAGATTGGTTAACTGAAGCTCTCCATTCTTCTCCATTCAGTTTAATTTCAAGTACCTCAACATCCCCAATAACTTCTGTTTCAGTCACTCAAAAAGTAAAAACGAATGAATAGACACTCAGAATGGACCTTAAGGCGGACAGGTCGCATTCGTTTACCGAAGAATAATGACGTTCTCGGAGAAAGTGAGAGGGATTGTAAATGGCGTCCTCAGAGTCGATGCGACAGGGATTTTGTTTAGGAAGGAGCGGGTTATAATCAATGAGGTGGAGGGGTTTCTCAGAGGCGGTGGTAAGGGAATTGCGGCTGTTGGTTATAAGTGTGCTTGGTTTAGATCGGGCGGTAAAAGAGCCCTTTGTAGCCGAAACTTGCCAAATCTTGGGTTCCCGCCTCAATTCTGCCTGATGAATTTGAGAGAACCATGATTACTGCTATGGGAAAGCAGTAATCAAAGGATCATGAAAAGTATGATATTAACAAGATAAATGAATATTAAAACAGTAACATGAGAAATTTTTTATTCGTTGGATTGTTCACTGTCTGCTAGTTTCACTGGTTTTTCTGGTGTGTTCGTTGAATTCTGTTTTTTCCACCGCTGCGTTTCTTCTTCAGTGGAAAGAGCGTAAGGCCAGAATCAGGGGCCAGACTGGTTGGGATCTGTAGCCCGCAGCGTATAACATGTGGGGGAAGTGGCATCTCGGTGTAGTTGGCGTTCAGTGGAACACCGATGATCCTTGCCGGCGACTGTAGATACCGCTTTGATCTTCTCCGGAGTAAGTTGAGGCCGTGTAATGACCAGTTTGTCTACAGATGGCCATGCCCTCAGGTGCCCTCCGATTGGTCGCTGGATTCCCGCCTTTTTCCCGTTGCCTTGATCTTCCTCAGTGCGGGTTTCCACATGTTACGGAGGGAGTAACCCGTGCCTCGATTGCAAATATTTCCTCCAAGACGGATCTCGATTGATTCCTTGGTTAATCTTTCCCAAAACTTTTTCTCACGGTATTAGATTTTTACCTTGTCCCATATTATGGCGTGGTCTCGCTGGATAGAGTGCTCGGCAAACTCGGATTTTTCCGGTTGGCAGAGCCTGTAGAATCTGCGATGTTCCTTAATCCTGGTCGTAATCGTTCCTCCGGTTTCCCCCACGAACACCTGTCCATATTCACAGGGTATCTGGTAAACACCGGGAGTCGCAAAGCAGTAGGGGTCTTTGGCTTTTACCAGATGGTCTTTGATTTTATTGCATGGCCTAAAGAGGGTTTCAATGCCCTGCTTCTTGAGGATCCTGGAGATTTTATCCGAAAATGATATAGAGGTACGGTATTCTAAATTTCGCTACAGTTTCAGGCTGCTTCTCTACCCGGATGGCAACTCGGGAGCTAAAGACCCTTTTTGAGGCCAAAGTGATTTCCCCTTCACTATAACCACACGTTTTCCGAAACTTTGGCATCATCGTTGGAGGATCTGACCCGGTGGAAGACCCGAGTAGCCTTTTCCACAGCAAGCCGCCGGGAAATCACAAGATCATGCAAGTTCCTTTAGAATTTTTCTGATTTTTCGAGCACCGGGGAAGTAGGTATTGAAGAGCCTGAGGCTACCAGGGCGGTAGGTTATGGCCCAAAGAATATATGTCAGGGGGGGTTGAATTTTGTTATTAAGTAAATAATCGGGGTATCCACGTTTGAATAGTGTGTGGTGGAGAGACTGTTTATTGCTATAGAGAGAAGGTGTTGTTACAAATGTGTTGGGCTCGAACGGAGAGGTAAAATGGCATAAAACGTTTAGTAAGTGATGGGTGATAACCACAGAAATGGAGTTATTTTTCATGGTTTGCTGGTTTTTTTGATGGACATTAGTGGTAAATGTATTATTTTGAATGTGGATGTCGGCGTCTACGATTTTTACAGAGGAGTGAGGTATGAAAATATGGAAGTGTCGAGAACTGAATTGAAATTAACAATCTAAGTGGTTATTTTCATGTCCGTTTTTTTAATCGGCAGAGTCAGCAAATGAGAGACATCGGAATAGAAATTTGTGAGAAATCTTCATTTCAAAGTTTTCACAATTAGATCCTATCTTTACCCATGAAGATGCAATATTATTATACATATTAGTACCTTTAAAGCCTGGGCTAAAGAGCGTAACTGTATCTTGCCATTGTATACCTGTAACAAGCGCAAGAGGGTGCGATTTGGAATCTCTTTCATTTACATCTGCATGATACCCCACGATCTGTCACCATACATGAACTCCTATGCTAAGTACTTGATACATTTTAATAAATTTTGCTAAACGAAATTAAATCTTATTGCCTGTAGACTTTTTCTTAACATTCTTTGTGTTAGTCTCCGTCTTTCTTTAATCATCGGGAATCTAATTTCAGATGCGCAGAAGGTCATTAAATTTAGTCTACGTCTGTTGCAGTAGAAGATCTGAGTTATCAATGAAAATTTCTTAATTTACTTAAGCAATAAAACTATGGTTTGAAATTGAAATGCTTAAAAGCATGATATTATTGCGTTTTTGTCATTTATTGAAAAAAGACTTGCGTAAAAAGTGATATGGGAATTCCACCCCACCAATATTTGACATTCAATTCGTCGGACGCCCTGTGTATACATATATGTATACTTGTATGTATTCATCAATGTATTTGTGTGTTTATATGCGTGTATATACATGTGTACTTTTTATATAAGCTCTTCATGGCACTTCTGGGCCCGGAGCTTCTTGAACCACACTTCCCCAAGAGCGTGAATGCGCGTTAATTTGCGCATATCTATGAGGGAGTGAAATTATGCAAAACGCCGGAAGGGATACTTTGCATAACAATGCTCCGTCTCCCCTTCTCTCTTGGAAGTATTTCTGGTGGAAAAGATTCGTAAATACCGCTCCCTCCCGCCACTTATTATCAAGAATTTTCGTTTCCATTCTCTCTCTTCCCGCCTTCTTCTCCATCTTTCACTCCTCCCTCCCAAAATTCTTACAGATCTACCAACCACCACACTTCCTCTTTCCTCGCATCCCAATTCGGCCTTCCGTCTACTGCCTACTCGAGCGTCACACTACTGAAAGGCTTTCAACTCCGCTTCGCACTTGTGACAAAGCCACTCCGCTTGTATCCAAGTTCACATTTCGCACGCTCAAAGATTTTATCTATTCATTATTGAACAAATCAGTTTCTTCTGTCTGGCGATCTTCCCGTTTTTCCCGAGGAAATTTTACGACTGACGTTTTGTTAATTTTCTGTGGGCATAGAGTTGGCAAAAACTTACCGATATGTTGATATCTATTTTTTTAAGATATGTCGGAAATCATCAGCTATTTTTGCCTCTCAATTTTATCGTATTTTAAGATATTATTTTCTATTACTTCAGGTATGAAATGGCATTTCATAATTTTTTTTATGAATATATTTAATGTAAAAAATATTTCATTCCGTTGAGTATTGTCAGTATGTGAGTATTGAAAATGAAGAGCAAACATACTACCTTGATCAAAAAGTTCCCGGAATAACCACCGTGTGGCGCTCCCATCGTTCCGATTTGAGTTCTGTTTTTTTGTTAAATTGGTACATCTGTTGTTGATATTCCCTTTAAATCTTAGTGTCATAACTTGACATTTGCAAAAGTTACGTAGCCAAGAGTACATCTATCTCTGTGTGTGTTGGCGATTTTTTACAATTTCAGAAATGGATTTAAATTTGCAACAACGAACTTGTATTAAATTTTGCGTAAAAAACGGATTTAGTGGCGCACGGACGTTGGAAATGTTGGAAAAGTGTTTCGGCAACGATTCTCTAAAAAAAACGGTCGTTTACCAGTGGCACGAGCGGTTCAGAAGTGGTCGTGAGTCAATCGAAGATGATGAACGCAGTGGCAGACCATCGACATCGAAAGTCGGTGAAAAAATTGATAAAGTAAAAGAAATGTTGGTCAATAACCGCAAATTAACCATCAGAGAAATAGCGGAGGACTTGAACATTGCCTATGGATCCGCCCAAGACATTGTGGTTAATGATTTGGGTTTCCGTCGTGTAGCAGCAAAGTTGGTTCAAAATTTCATGCAAAAAAGAGACCGTGTTGACGTCGCAAAAGACATGATTTGCGAGGCTGAATCCGATCCCACATTCATCAAAAGGATCATTACTGGAGACGAGACGTGGGTTTATGAGTACGACACGCAATCCAGACATCAGGCAAGTGAATGGCGTTCACCAAATGAGCCGAGACCAAAAAAACCACATCGTTTTCAGTCAAAAAAGAAGGCAATGCTGACGGTTTTCATGGATTGCAACAGTGTAGTGCATCATGAATTTTTGCCAGAAGGCCAGACAGTAAACAAAGAGTATTATTTGGGCGTTATGAGACGTTTGCGTGAAGCAATTCGCCGAAAGAGACCAGAAATGTGGGCAGAAAACTCGTGGATTTTGCACCAAGATAACGCACCGTCGCACAGTGCTATCATTATTCGTAATTTTTTGACGAAAAATGCAACAAATACCATCCAACAGCCACCGAATTCACCTGATTTGGCTCCCTGTGACTTCTTTCTGTTCAATCGAGTTAAAAAACCATTACGGGGAACGCGTTTTAGCAGCCGAGAGGAAGTAATGGAAAAATCGCAGGAAGCACTGATGGACATACCGAAAACCGAATATAAAAAATGTTTCGAGGATTGGATCAAGCGCTGGCATAAGAGTGTTGCAGTCGATGGGGATTACTTTGAAGGGGACAATATAGATTTAGATGAATAAACTTGTATTTTTAATTTTCTGAATAAATTCCGGGAAATTTTTGATCAAGGTAGTATCTTACCGTTTAACTTATAGATCCATGGTTACATGTTAATTTGACACAGACATTATTTATATGCAAAATTGGCGAAATAGTTTCTGATGCCGGCAATTATAATAGTTCATTTTATAATGTTAACTGCTAAAGTTGATTCACTTTTGATCTCGCGCTAAAAATTTAGAATTTATATGAAGTAATTACTTTCCATGCAGTATTGTTCTTTTTAAATTACTAATGAATGTGATGCTCACTTATGTTTCTTGTAGGTACGAATAATTGTGGAATATTCAAGAACTAAAGGAAGACGGAACTAGTACTTCTGGAGCTACGACCGGTATCAAAACGCAGCTAAATTAGGTATAAATTATACACGAGTTGATTTTAAAGGGGTCCAGATAGACTAAATATTTGGAGATTTTTGAGGAATTAAACAAAACATGACACTAATTGACCACATACTATGGGAATAAAACTCTATTGTTCACGTTGATGCCATAATTTTGAGCGCTCAGCACGGCTCACTCTTCATGTGGGCGTGCCTTTCGATGACAGGTTCTTAAGGATCGCGCCCTCAGTCCGACCACTCATCGGCACCGTCCGGAACCCGAGGAAATAATGCGTGTAATTTAGTCGACGTCGCACCTCCTCAGTGCGCCCGCGGTCTCGCCCGATCCACCCGTCACCACCTCTTCCCCGCGTCCCCCGGAATGACCGGGCTGCCCCCCGCCCCCGAATGCACTGTCTGCCGAGGGCCTCGAACCCACACATCCTTCTTCACAGGCGGGGAAGAATAGGCACTCCCTCTGCACATCTCGTTCACCCCCTGGAGACCGCATTACGGCACGGACTTTCATGCGCAAAGATGATAGCCTATCGCCCCTTACGCTTCTGAGAGACGTGGACATTCCCCTTCCCCCTGGGTTGTACCCTTCCCTCCACACCCCATCCTCCCTCTCTCACCACCCTCCCTCCTCGACCTTCGCAAACACTGACTTACTCTTACAAAGTTAACTGACTACCGACGCGATATGATAAGGGAAATGAACGGCGTACTTCTGGCAGATCGTTAGGTTCCATTAAACGGGATTTCACTGATATAATTAATATGCAATTAATCTACATTTTTATTCCACTTTCTTAGTCATTCATGGGTCAACCGTGAAAAATCTCGGTATTCCAGATATACGGCTCTCTGGAAACAAGAATTCCCAAGAGTTGTGCCAGATTTTCTTGTTTTAATAGTCAACAATGCATCGGAAACCCAATTATTGATATTGAGAGTAAGTAGCAAATAAACACCTTTGTGTGATAAAAAACATACTAAAAATTATATGAAATTTGAAGATTTAACGTAAAAATATAATTCGGCTATTCAGGCATGCATTGGGTTTATACACGTATACAGTTAGACATAAAAACCATTAATTTCCATCTCCTGTTACATCTACATAATACCCTGCAAACCACTACAAGGGTGTGTGGCCGGTGGTGTTAGGGCGCCATCCATTCGTACACAAATATTAGTTTGTAGTTAGAAGGGCCTTATATACACAAATGCAGGCACACGCGTGTACATATGTACGCATATATAAGCCATTGAATAATTGTTTGTTTAAATAGTCAAAATTTGATTTTAAGGAAAAATATTCGGGTTCTTGGGTTTGATTTTTCTTAGTATTGTGTATCAAGCGAGGGAAGAAGAAGATCTTGAATCTATCGTTGACGGGGTCTGTCTCTCTGATTTTATCTCAGTGGTCGAATCTATCAATATTATTTGTGGTTATGCGATGCCTTCGGAATAATACCTTCGATCTCGTAAGCCGATTCAAGGTATATAGCGGATTTCCTGTGAACATTTTCCAATTTCTAAATTAAGTTCCTCCCATGAATCCAGATCCTTCCGGGTATTCCGCATTGTCTAACTAAAGGGGAGCCACAACGATATTTTACCTTTCATTACATTTTCTGCGAGCCTTCGAAGGAATCCTAGCTTCTTAGAGCTGACCAGCAAATTCCTCTAATGCATGTACCACATGAAAGGTTTGATATCATTATGAGAAAAACAAATTTGTTTTTCTCACGAACGAACTTCCACTACAACTCGCCTGAATCTGTTGAATATATCATTGTAATACCCAAGTATTTGGTTCGTTCTGAAATGTTTCATTTTATTCCATATATTTTATAATGTTCGTATTTTGTCTATTTTATTTTATTTCAAAACAAATTACCCTATATTTTCATTCCAACCCACATTCTTGACATCACTCCGATATTTGGTCTAAATCGCAAATGATCTAAGGTTGCTGCTTACGTGTGAATTTAGATCATTAATGTATATTAAGAAAAGTAGGGGCCTTAAAACACTTCCCTGTGGCACTCGTGAAGTGAAATCTACCTCAAATGAACACAAAAACTCGAAAATTAATATTTCTCTAAGGCTAGGTAAGAAGTCCCTCATCCAGTTGGTCTCATTTTTGCCTTAATATCTTGTTTCTGTATCATTTCCTTGTGAAGACCTTGCCGAAGGTTTTTTTGGATTATAAAACTACATCACCCACTTGTGTATTCAATTTACCCAGTTTAAGTTTATGAATAATAAAAAAAACCGAGTTGTATTAAGAAAACATTATCTGCTTTTCCTAAATCCATGCTAGTTACGTTAGAGTATGTCTCTACTACCGATAATGACCATTACATTGATAACAATGACGTGTCCGAAGATTGTGCAGGACATCGATGTTAAAGAAGTCATCAATCTGTAATTACTGGGGTCTTCCAAAACGTCACCTATGATGAGAGGAGATATGTGAACTAGCTTTCAGTAGCGGCGAATTGAACCATCTTCGATTGACTTCCAAGAAACTGCGGGAGATGCCGCGAGAGTTACTTTTGACGGAGCCATACGCTAAATGCGCATTATAATGCGACAATTTCAGGGTGTAAAAATCATTCGCCTTGATTGGGATCTTATTGACTTGTGCAAAACGTTTTTAATTAGGTGGGACGTCTCCCATAAGTCCCTTTAGTATTCTATAGGGGGTAACATTTGACCCTATATCTCGATATATAAAAAAAAAATATTTCTGAAAAGTATTTCTGTTCGTGCCTGGCACAGTAATGCATCGATCATGACTTTTCCAAATGTGAGGAGGAATACGTTTTTACAGTAATATTTTGGCTGTAGACGCTCTGATACATTGTTAAGATAGTAGCCATGTTAACTGTCTGCAACAATTTCACTTTTTTAACCTTCAAAGAATATACATTTTGATGTTCCCCTTGTATCTCCCTGACGTAGGACAAAAGGAATTGTGGCCATGCACATAATATTTGCATAAAAATTTGCCTTTTACGATAAATAAGGCGATGCGTATAATCTTCTTCCTTAATGCTCATAAATGTTGCAAGTTTCCAATCTAAAATATTCATTAGAATTTCGTTTCATTAGTGTTTGAAATTATTTGTAAAGTTTGAGTGAAGTTTATTTTATATTTTCAGGGTCGCTCTGACTTCTGTGTTGTACCATCTTGGTTCCTAAACATCGCGTGTGCGTCTGTATTGAATTCATTTTTCTTCAAGTGTAATATTTCAAAACATTTTCCCAGTGAGTTCCATGTCAGCGGTCTGAGCTCTCCTACGTACTAATTGCAATGAGTGCTTTAATTTTTCCAATTCCCACCAAAATTCCCTGTAGGGAAAAGATATAATACACTTCACCATAATCGCTTTCACGAACTCGGGGTACATTTCTACAAATATGGCTTTGTTGTCTGAATCCTTCAGCTATTACGTAAGTGATCGCCTAGATGTGAAGCAGAAACGGCTGTTGTTTTCCTATTTAGTGTAATGTTTTATCTAATATAGCTTCATCTTGTATGTCCCGAGGCATCTTTTTCCAGCAATACGACTATGGAGGGTGTGCAAGAGAAAGTTGCTGATGGGCGTGCGATGTTGTCATGATGAATTTGGTGACGAGAAATTGCCACCGGGGATGAAATGCGACAGAGGTGGCGACCGTACATGCTTTTTCGCCTCTACCCTTTCACTTTCGCATTAATAGCGGAATACATCCCGAAAACCAAAGTGTAAAACAAATCTAACGAGCTATTTCTCTTGGACCAAGGTTTGCTAGCTGTCATGCGTTTAATATTAGGACATAAATGGCAGTGACAGCCGAATTTCACGCCGTGAAAATTTAGGATTTTAATAAGGGTATGGAAAGAAAATAAACACATGTTATGTTACATTTTAAGGAATGATGTATAACAATTTATACGTAAAAAGCTAATGTGCATTTATTTTATATTTTGTACTAAAACAAAACGAAATATTTGAGCATTAAAAGTACCAAATTTCACTATCGGGTTATAACGGGATTATTTTTTTTCCACTACAGATACTATGATACATATATACGACTAAGATACTATGGCATATTCCTGCAATATACAGCAGATATTAGGGGGTTATAATTGCTTTGCTGTTTTTTTATTTCTTCATTATCAATTCTTTCAGTAGCGGGATATAATGTCTCTCAAGTTCCCCAACTTTCTTCCATCAGTAGTAGGCCGCACTTGAAGCTCACAGTCGTTTTCTGTTGAATCCCGTGCCACAGCAACATCCCTTTTTCGTCCCGAGTGCGAAAGGGATGGTAGGCTGAATTACTAAAAGGCCCCAAACGGAGCACCATGCCAGGTCCCCTTGTTTACCCACCAAGCACCTCCGGGAACAATGAGAGGCGAGGACTGCGGGCGGCGCCTTCTCCAAAAGGCCTCGGCAGTGGTCGTTTATTTTTATTAATTCGAGGGTTTGGCGAAACCAAAGGCGCGAATCCCCTCCTCCCCCTCCACTCATCCATTCCCATTCTTTAATCCCCCAGCGGCGACCGCGGCGGATCCCTTGAACCAGCATGGTGCATGTGGGACCTCTGCAGAGGGTCGCCCGGTGGGGGGGCATTTATGTGAAGGTGGGCGGGGGTATGGGGCAAAGCGTGGGGCCCGAGGTTTCATTCTTAGTGGGTAAAAGAGAAAATGGGGTGGAGTGGCGGTGGGCTGGTGAAGGGACCGCGGGAGTACAAATCAGAGGGTCGGTTGCTTTGCGGATGTTAGGAATTCCAAGGGCGGTTCTCCTGCGGAGTCTTTTTGGATGCTCCCAGAGCAAACAATACTATATGTTACGCGTACCCATGATGAATCTACCCCTTTAAAACGATCGGCAATCGCCGCCTTGCCTCGCCTCCCCTGCATTACACTAATAATGGCCATGGTATGATTCAAGATTTTGGTTTGAAATTGATAACATTTTCCTGACAGGAAGGAGCGTAGTTATCCAGTGGGTAGATACTGACCGGAGGACGCAGGTCAAATTCCGGCTGTTATCTCTGAACACTATCAGCCTCAACCAAATTGTGTTATTTTTCAGGCACCAGGTCTTGCTGGGTAACCACAGGGAATGGACTGCCCCACACCGTCTCCTGGCGCGTGAATTTCATGAGCTTAGTACAAGGTAAGCTCTACCCTAAACAATGAAACCAACATTTGGGTACATTACTGCGGCGGTTGCTGCAAGAAGCACACTTTAAATTACCCCAATATTTGATCAATATTGCTGTTTTGGTTTAGCTATCTCCGATGCTGTATGTTGTGCACAATTACTATATTATGTAAAAGTTTTGCGGTCTTCTAAATGGCAGTGAAGGTTTAACGTAGTGCTTATGACGCATCAATATCTTGGGGATGGATCATAGGATTACAGATTTAATACTTCAATAAAGTATTTTTGATTGGAAAAATATTCGACCTTGGACGTAGCTAAGGGGGGATTAGAGCAACCCTCATCTTTCACCTCTTGGGCAACACAAATTGCTTCAACTTAATTAACTCTTTATATTTTAAAATTATGTCTAAAATTTAAACAATATTAGCATAAAATTCAACTGTAGATAAATACGGGAGTATAGCAATGGCCGTAAACGATAATAATTTAAAAAAATCAACGGTTATTAACCCGACGTTCGGTTTGATTCTAACGTATTGGAAAACTAGTGACTTGATCTGTTGCGAAATGCATTGAATTATTTATATATTATTTGTCACCCCGTATCTTATTTTATTCTTCCACCCAAACCTCCCCAGTTATGATATTAGGTGAGTTTTCACAATCAACAGCAGTTGAGCAGCATCGGACGTGTGGCTCAGCACCTAATCGATCTGCCACTATAATAATATTTGACCTGCCACCTAATCGAACATCATAACGTAATCCGCTTGGTGGCCGTTGACAGTTGCACGTGCAGCGCACGCGCCATTGTCCTCAGAATAATTAGTGGCAGGATGATGGATAATGGGCTATTCGGCCGGGTTTACTCGGATCAGACTTGAAAGATCCGGAGACTAAGGCCGATGGACGTGACCTCCCTCGGCGGCGCAAGGGGTGGCTGAATGGGGGAGTGCCGAGGGGGAGGGGACAAAAGAGGGATGGCTGGAGGGGAGAGAGGTGGGTAGAGGTGGATGGAGTCGAGGGTTCCGTGAATGAGGCCGAAAGGGAAATAGAAACAAAAGGCTGCCTGCTCGGCAGGGGCTCAGTCGTATCGCGGCTTTTAAATAGGACTTTCGGGGTGAAGCGCGCCCTTGCACTCATTACAAGCCCTATCTCTCGTATTCCCCCCCCCTCTGGTATGTACCCTCTCTTAGTAAACAATTATCTCGGCCCCCACGTTGCGGTCAGCAGGGGGGAGAAGGGGCGAAGGTTTTCCCGTGCATTATATCCGTTTTTGTATTTCAAGGGTGGTGGAACGGGTAGGGATATTCGGCCTTCCTATCGAAGAGAAGCTGTAGCAGGAAGATATTTTCCGAGTGATATGGGTGGGATTTGCTCGGAGGATGGATTGGAATCGCAGAAAGAGCGGCACTCTCAATCAAACTAGGCCGCTCCATAAGCTAAACACCGATTTTAATTAGGTATGCGGCCGTGGTAATCTAGTGAATGCCTGCTAGCAGAAAGGCCGTGGGTTCAAGTCTCGCTGGGGGAATGGGTGTTGTGCAAAACTCTGGTGACTTTTCCACTGACCGAATTGGTGGCAGAAAAAGTGGAGTATAGAGATTCTATTGATATACGAATCACGAGGGGTGTCCGAAAATAATAGATGATCAAACGAATTACCCGATTGTTGGCATAGATCTTACCGAACGGTGGAACGCATGTAGAGAAAAATAATGTAACATAAAGGTTATATCTATATGTAATCGAAATGTTAAAGTAAAAACCACCTCGATTTGAAATGTATCAGTACTTTCCTATCGTGGGAGGTACAGAATTCTGGTTTAGAAACAGAGAACTCCTGTATATGTTGAGAGAATGGTTGCAGGGTAACAATATTCGATTATTAAATCTTATACTTCAAAGAAGCTTCAAAAATATGAATTATCTCACCTTCTGGTTCATTTATGTATACTATATACTGCGAACAATTATTATATTTCTCAGGTCAATTTCACCTTTAATGATTTGGAAAATTAAAGTTTAGTGTAAGTACGAACGAATATTGATACTTGCAGTAATTTAAATTAATAAATATATTTTTTTTATCATAAGTAATCTACCGGTTAAGGTAGGTTTTGAATGGACAAAACTACCAAATAAATATTTTGTGACTCATAACAAAACACAATTGACAAAACCTACTCTACAAAAAGTCCCTCTTCATCTCAGTGTACTTCCTTCCTTCATCCCGTACAATATCCCTGTCCTGTTATTGCCCTTTCCAGCTTGCCTAACCTTCTCCCTTCTATTACAGTCTTCAACATCCCACTGCCGATCAATACCCTCTTCATCCATTTTTTATGCCTCCTTAGGATTTCTCCCAACAAACCCCTCCCCTCGCCCGCCATACCTAGTACTTCCTCTTTTGTATTCCTTTCGGTCCGTTTCACCGTTTCCATTCTTCTCCAGACCCACATTCTACAGCCTCCAATCTACTTCTATCATTCTGCACTATATACTACCTTGATCAAAAAGTTCCCGGAATAACCACCGTGTGGCGCTCCCATCGTTCCGATTTGAGTTCTGTTTTTTTTGTTAAATTGGTACATCTGTTGTTGATATTCCCTTTAAATCTTAGTGTCATAACTTGACATTTGCAAAAGTTACGGTCGGTTTTCGGTATGTCCATCAGTGCTTCCTGCGATTTTTCCATTACTTCCTCTCGGCTGCTAAAACGCGTTCCCCGTAATGGTTTTTTAACTCGATTGAACAGAAAGAAGTCACAGGGAGCCAAATCAGGTGAATTCGGTGGCTGTTGGATGGTATTTGTTGCATTTTTCGTCAAAAAATTACGAATAATGATAGCACTGTGCGACGGTGCGTTATCATGGTGCAAAATCCACGAGTTTTCTGCCCACATTTCTGGTCTCTTTCGGCGAATTGCTTCACGCATACGTCTCATAACGCCCAAATAATACTCTTTGTTTACTGTCTGGCCTTCTGGCAAAAATTCATGATGCACTACACCGTTGTAATCCATGAAAACCGTCAGCATTGCCTTCTTTTTTGACTGAAAACGACGTGGTTTTTTTGGTCTCGGCTCATTTGGTGAACGCCATTCACTTGCCTGATGTCTGGATTGCGTGTCGTACTCATAAACCCACGTCTCGTCTCCAGTAATGATCCTTTTGATGAATGTGGGATCGGATTCAGCCTCGCAAATCATGTCTTTTGCGACGTCAACACGGTCTCTTTTTTGCATGAAATTGAGGTCTTTTGCTGCTACACGACGGAAACCCAAATCATTAACCACAATGTCTTGGGCGGATCCATAGGCAATGTTCAAGTCCTCCGCTATTTCTCTGATGGTTAATTTGCGGTTATTGACCAACATTTCTTTTACTTTATCAATTTTTTCACCGACTTTCGATGTCGATGGTCTGCCACTGCGTTCATCATCTTCGATTGACTCACGACCACTTCTGAACCGCTCGTGCCACTGGTAAACGACCGTTTTTTTTAGAGAATCGTTGCCGAAACACTTTTCCAACATTTCCAACGTCCGTGCGCCACTAAATCCGTTTTTTACGCAAAATTTAATACAAGTTCGTTGTTGCAAATTTAAATCCATTTCTGAAATTGTAAAAAATCGCCAACACACACAGAGATAGATGTACTCTTGGCTACGTAACTTTTGCAAATGTCAAGTTATGACACTAAGATTTAAAGGGAATATCAACAACAGATGTACCAATTTAACAAAAAAAACAGAACTCAAATCGGAACGATGGGAGCGCCACACGGTGGTTATTCCGGGAACTTTTTGATCAAGGTAGTATATATATATATATATAATTACGTCAGAAACGTGGTAATATTTTCCTTGTCAACGAAGCTGTTGTATCATTGAAAATTCAAAATTTAGAAATTTATATCTTTCACACGGTTCTTTTGCTGGGAAGGAAATTAGAAAGGAACCTGAGATTTGGTTCTATTTGAAAATATATTCCCATTAAATAATTTACTACATATTTGAATAATCGTTTTATACATTTTTTCAAACATCCTCTTCCGTTATTTTGACTTCCTCGATCTACCTCCTTTCACACAATTTACTCTTCTCGCATTAACTTCTTGGAATTTCAACCCTCACCATTCTCCTCAAATTGGCCAAACCAGGGAAAGCACACTAATTTGATGCGAGGTCTTTTGCAGGTGTATCAAATGTACTTTCTTTCACAACACATTCTTAAACAATCGAGGGGATCAGGATGGTGCGATGGCTAAAGTAGGGGCTCCCCACCCTGAGGGCCCGAGATCGAATCATGGAGGCGGCAGATATGTTTTCAGTAGTATCCCGATCCCTAATTGAGGTTATTAGTAGCGAGCACTTTGACTGAGTACGCCGTCCGTTGGATTGGATGTTAAGGTGCGAACCCCTTGGCGCCTTCCGTTAAGAGAAGGCTAATGCCAACGCCGGGGTTCTCTCCAGCCTTCCACTATTCCCATCCATCCGTAACGGCGCAAACGATCTTAGTTGTCGGTCACTACTACTTCTAGCCTCAACAGCCAAGTTTTCGAGTCGAGAGAACTACTCTCCATTTCAAAATTTTCTCTATTCTTTTCCTAAAGTCTTCATTAATTGCCATCAACTTTCACCAACTCGAATGTATTTGTAAAAGTTTTGTTATATGATGTAATTCTGCTTTTTATGTTTTTATGTGACGGTCATTTCTTACTCCTCTGTCTAGCACTGTGCATCCCGGTTTTTCATTAGCTTTCACCTCCTATGCAGTTGGACAGGTTCAGGCCCCCGATGTTGTCTCTCTATTCAGTCTATTCCTTTCTTTTGTAAAACATTTATTAATTTTTCTCTTTGTCCTCTGTTGAACGCATTTTTAAAGTCTAAGACGCATACAAACACATCCTGGTGCTAATCCATGTTCCTTTCTACTGGTGACGTCATCATCACTATGGCACTTCGTGCACTTGTCACCTTTCTAAATTCAAAGTGATCTTGTGCAACGTAGTCATTTGCTCTCTTCTCCATCTTTTTGCTATTAATCCTAAGTATATCGTTACCGAATGTGAAGTCAAACTAATAGTTCCATAGGTCTCTATACTCTGATTTTCTATTTTTAGGGATTGATATCAATATTGATCCAGTCTAACTCCTGCGTCATTAATTATACGAATGAGCCCATTAAATCTTTTCCTTCCCCGTTTTCTTAAAATTTTGACAAGTTGTGCCAGCTATGCCAAGTATTCCCTCTGCTTTCTTCGATCTCAATACCATAAATACCTAATCATTTATAAAAGCCAGTTTCATCATTAAAGTGCTGGAGCAGTTATCCTTATTTATCTATTTTTCAAAACCCGTTAACCTTTGATGGGGTTGACAAAGATATACAACACACCCAGTGTAACTCCCGAAAATCTTTCACAGTTTAAGGACTTTCTTCTGAGTGCCGAGCCTGTCACCTCTTTAATCCATTGCTGCGTTATTGCGGAGGCAGTCATTCTACTGATCTTATTCCGTTAAGCGTTCATAAAACTGGCATTTCCCTCATCTGTTATCTCTTATTTTTATATAAAAATTTTAAATTCACGTTAAGCGCCAATATTGAGGCTGCGGATTTTTATGGTAAGCATACTGTTACACCGTTTTATAAAACTCAAATGACAAAATAGCAAAAGACGAAGTGAGTATTGATTAACTTATAATAATCAACAAGTGATGGAATGACAAAATATTTTCAGTAAAAAGGTCATGTACAGTACTACTATTAGAACAAATAATTATTAAGTCATTATTTTGCAAGGAAAGTAACATGGTTACATTTTTAGGTGGACAAAGAGAGCCTATCTTGTGATAAATATTTTCAACTGTTGTACCTTCTGATGATGCAAAGGATTTTTTCCTAGTTGAAATGCAAACTAAGGATTACTAATGCAATTTTTTCCTTGGCTAGGCTGCTGCTTTCACATACGTACTAAATAGCCTATGTTGTAGTTCAGCGATATGTTCTGCCGACGTCTTCGTCATCAAGACACTAGTACGGGAGGTAATTTATCATTCTTGTTAGATATCCTCTATGTGCTAGTGTCTGCCGTATGCGGGTATTTATTCCAGGCGAATATCAGAAGAATGGCTATTCGAAAACTGTTCATCTTACAACTCTTCTTATATTCCGATCGTTTCAATATTCAAATTCGGTCCGCGGTCCTAGCTACCATCTACTTGCATGAAGGATCTCGGAATTCCACCGACTCTCATATCGATCAATCGGCCCTTAAATTTTCGAAATACTGAGCCTTGGTCCATTGAACCCGTGGGACTTTGGGAAGACGGCCCTCGCGGGGGAGGAAGTTAATTAGCGCGTGCTGGGCCTGGTGGAAGGGTTTGACCGAGAGACGAGAGGGTAGGAAGAGGGAAGCGGCTGGGTGGAAGGGGAGAGGGTTTGGGGTGCATAATGGCGCGGCTGGGGGTCGGACGCCAATAGAGGGGCGCGGGGGCGCACGGCTGACGTGGGCGGGGGGGAATGAAATGAGGGGGTGGGTCGCAGCGGGGGAGCTCCGTCATTGGCTGGGCGGCCTCCTTTTTTACACGGTCCTCCATGGGCACTGAAAGGCTGCGGCGACTTGCTTTCGCTCCTTTCTCTCCTCGCCTCTCTTCGTTTTGTGCGATTGGGCGAGAAGGGAATGAGGCGCACGCGACAAAGGAGGAAGTGGGGGCGCGGTCGGCAGGCTGTGATGCAAAGGGCCGGTCGGCCTCCTCTCCCTCTGTCCCCACCCCCCGCTTCATCCCCACCGTACCCTTGTTGGGGGCAGCGGGTGGGGCATGTCGCAGATTGCGTCACGCGGTAAGATGATTTTCTCCTTCCCCTCGGCGAATATCGTCACCAAATTATGACGCCTTCCCTTGCCCCTCGTGTCAATCCATTCAAGTTGCTTTCCAGAAGCACTTCTTTTCAAACGAATGATTAGTAATTGGAAATTCATCTCGTATTAGATAACACGATGCTCAATTCTCGTGACAAGTCTTCGGGTGATGCTATTTTATCCACGACTCCTCCTTACACTGTTTTGACAAGGAATAGTGCATTTAAATCCTACAGTTCGAAATTATTTCGACAGTTGATATCGTTACCCTTGACTTATCATTCTTTCGTACGTTTTGGTTGCATAATGTTCTAAACATGAGCAATATGGGCTCAAAGATTGGCTGAACACACTTTCTCAAGTCTCTTATTTGTTTACTTCTTATTTTCAGAATAATTATCTTGAGCATACATGTTCTTAACGGATTGGTGGTTAAGAAATTATATTAAATACAGATTATACAAGTTTGGATGTTAACCAATCAATGACGTGTATTTGATAGTAAATTCTTATTGAAATGAAGGAAAAAAAACATTAGTTTCTATTGAAAATGAAAAGGGTGTAATTTGATTAAAACACTTACTGGACTATTATATAATCATCAATCATTTGATGGAGAATGAAGCCCGTGGAATGGGTTACTCTTAACTTAACAGAACTTAAAAAAATATTCGAAGAAGAAAGTTTGCGATGCGAGGAAATGCGTTTACTTGCGATCTTGTGAACTTATTATTTCAGAAAACCAATCAAAATATGAATTGACAAACACACACCTCAGGAAACAACCATTTTCTTCTCATATTTGTTCAGTAATCAAATCAGAACCGCACAAATATCAAAATTGATCAAATTCATTGTTAATATTTGGTTACAACCATATTCCTACTACATTGGGTGCGTTCAAAAATTCACCACCCGTGCTAATGGTGCTGAACGCTCGTTCAGAAATCACGTGGCGATATTATGTGACTAATGAATATGACGTCATATTGGTAGCGTCTTTTTACCGTGAAATCGTCTGCCTTCATTACTGTCTATTGGCTGTAGTTTTGCGTGAAGGGCAGCAAAGGTAAGAGCAGGAAAATTAGAAAATGTCAATCGTCAACATTCATGGATCTCATTAAAAGAATCGTTTAACATTTCTTATATTTAAGCAATGCAGCCACTATCAGTTGTCAGAAAAAAGTAATGAACATTAATTCGATCTCATTATTTGAATGTCGAATTTTTAATGTCAGGAAATTTATTGACACTGCTATTTCAATAATAGCTTGACAATAGTGTATTCATTACTAGTTAAAAATTGGCAATTTTTCGCAAAATATTATTTTGTGGAAAATTGTCAATTTTTAACTAACCATGATATTCCACCATATTATGCCTGAAACGTCTCTTTTTAGTGTATTCGCCGTACGATGTATACTCTAGAAAATAAGTTTATGGACCTAAAAACATCTGGTGTGGTTGAAAAGCAAATGGCAATTTAGAACAAATAGGCAAAATTACAAAGAGAGAGAGAATTTATTCTCCTGATAAATGGGATTTTATCGCCAATTTCTAAATAAAGTAAACTTTACTTAACTGATAAATATTCTTCCAGTAGAAATATCATTTATTTAGGAAAGTGTTGCAAGTTGGCAGTGAGCAATGTGGTAGAATACATTCAGTTTACATTTATGCATACAATTCCACATTGAATAGTAGCAACGGCACTGTGGGTATGCAGTGTTTTCCGGGGATAAGAGCAAAAGAACTGGACAGAAAAATATCTATTATGTCTAGTAAAGGAGAAGAAAGAGTTGTCATAATTCATATAGAGACAAACGACTTAAAAGAGTGCTAAGTCTGACGACTATATAATTGGTTTTGTGAGGAATTTTGCGACCTCGGCCAAAAATAAGTTTACGTTTATATTTAATAGATGTTTTCGAATAAAAGTCGGGCGGCAAGGATGTTTCAAATATAAGATAAATTATCCCTAATGTTACATATAACCACTTCCAGATCTCAACACGCTCCAACTTCTTGAACTAAATCTCAAACCAAACTAATGACTTTCTTGTACTTGTGATATGAAAAGGTGGTATAATGGTGCAAATATCAGTCGTTAAAATATGACAATGTAAGTATTTCCATGTCTATCTTTGAAAAATGAAATAAAAAAAGCGATTGAAATAAATATATTATTGATCAAAATTACTAACATTACTAAATTAGAATACCAAGAAGTAAAAATAGAATTAATATTATGCTTTTAATATTTTTCACTCTTTAGATTTAGACTATCTCAATATTTATTCAAATTTCATTCATTTCTAATGCTGATCAAAAATGACCATTAGCAATTTAACGCGGAAAGAGAAGCAGTACCGCAGGCATCCACATGCCAAGCGTTTAGAATTATCGGACGACTGCTACCGATGTGCGTACCAAAATTAAGCCAGTGTTGGCTGCACCGGTTGTGACTTTCAGGACGCACACATAATATTACAGCCTTACATTCGTCACTCACGATATATTGCTCAATCATGCCTTCATCAAATTAGACGAAGCGAATTGCTGGACATAAGCACAGCATTCAGGATCAAAAGGGGCCTGATTCGCTCGGTATTAATCCCACCCAGGCACTCATGGGGATCGGATTGGCGCGGCGGCTAGTGCATTGGCCTCTCACTCAGGAGGCCCGGGTTCTCATCTCGGTGGCGGTAGGATTTACTAGAGGTATTCCGGCGCCTACTTGGGTGCCATGTAAAGAACAGTTAATAAAGTTGTCAGCAGTAGGCTTATGTCTACGCCTCGCTTCTCTCCACCATTAATCACATTCCTTATGTTACTTCTACCAAATGGCCTCCCTACCACCAGTGGCGCGAAAGTGTTCAGCTGCAAGTGTTATAAACTACTGTTATAGTCACGGTTGGCAACGAATCCTATTCGATTGACCCGGACCGGTTCGCAATGAGTGTGATCCGAGGGGATGATCCCTTTTAATGGTTCGAGAGGTGTTGCCATATCCGGAATGGGCTCAGGATGCTTTCGGTCCGAGCTCTGAACCGAATCCATTCCGGAGACTCTAGGACTGCTTCTTGTGCCGTTTTTTCTTATCTCAGTATGTGATAGGTCGCACATAATGTTAAACTTATCATAAAATTCTTAAACTTCTAATTTTTAGTTTTAGGATCAAACTTGATGGGCACACGAAAGTGTTAAGGAAAGCAGAGGTCTTAACAATGGCCACAAGAATGGGCATCTTCATTGCATCTATATTTTAAAGCCTTACTGGAATTGATATACAGGGTTCGTCCGGAAAATAAGTGTACTGATTTTTTCCCGCCGCTCCAAGCGCGCCCAGCACCGCTCTGACGGGCTGCGATTGGAGGGGGGTATGTTGGCAAGCGACGCTGAAAAAGGTAGTCGGCTCTGAGCTGTGGTGTAGTGAGGAGCTCTGTTAACGCGAACCTCCACGCTCGACCCACGTCACGGAACGCGATGCCGAAGTTTTGGAGCAGCGTTATTCCATCAAATTTGCGGTAAAGCTTGGGAAATCGTCTACCGAAACTGTCGGTATGATTAACCAGGCTTACGGGGAGTCAGCCATGTCCAGAAACATGATCTTTCGGTGGCACAAGATGTTCGTGGAGGGCAGAGAAGAGGTCGACGACGAATCACGGCCTGGACGCGCATCAACGACACTCACCGACGAAAATGTGCGAAAAGTTCGCGATGTACTGAACTCTGATCGTCGTCTTAGTGTTCGGATGATAGCAGAGCAGTGTAATGTACCAAAAACAATAGTGCACGAGATTATTAGCGATCAAAAATATCTGGCGGCTGCATCACGACGATGCGCCGTCTCACACCGCGCTTGTCGTGTCGGACTTCTTGGCCAAGCACGGCGTGGCAACGCTGCCGTACCCGCCCTACAGCCCGGACTTGGCACCACCGGACTTCTTTCTGTTCCCGAAGATAAAGAGGAGTTTGAAAGGAACGCGATACGGGACTTTGGACGCCGTCAAAGAGGCCGTGACGACGTGTCTTCGAGAGGTTCCCGATGATGCCTTCACGGGAGCGTTCCAGGAATGGGAACGCCGCTGGAACAAGTGTATCGACTCATAAGGGTCCTATTTTGAGGAATATTAGCTTAAGATATGTAAAAGTGTAATAAATTTTTTTCCTGAGCTCAGTACACTTATTTTCCGGACGAACCCTGTATTATAATGGATATATTACCAAATACAACAATATAACAGGTTGCAAGTGTAATGAATGAGCAATAATAATTATGCATTTACTTCTTAGGGTTGTGGTTTGTTACCACCCACTCCATAAATCTATTTTCATGGTTTAAGAAATTAATTTTGTAACTTTATTTATTGATTATAGGATTGTGATTTGAATTACCTTCAAGTAGGTTTAGAAGCAATCTACTAGTGTACTGTTTATGGATAAACCTTGTGATTTAGAAAAATATATTTTGTTTTTTTACTGAGTAAGAAGTAATAATGAAAGCGTACTTTTTTAAAAACATTCTTCTACCATTTGTTCTATTCTTATTTTATCTGTTGCCAGATGATTTTGATGTAATTCAATTATATTCTTATTGAAAGAGAGTTCTAATACATACTTCATGTAAGAAATGCAAAGAAAAGCTGAGGAGGTTAAATGCCATCAGAGGCTTGGTTGGGTAATTAAAAGTGACATTTCATAATCACCACTGCATCAAGTGTTTATAACTCTTGCGCAGAAAGAGGATGGTGCCATTAGAGTTAATCTCTTTACCTAGAATTTAACGACTGCATGTTTGTCATGGAATGTATTTTTACATTTCACTCGACATCCACGCTCAGAATTGTGGCGAGCGGATGAAAGGGCATTTAAATTCTGGAGCGTCCGAGAACCGCAAAAGCAAAGTTCCGGATTGAAAACGCGCCTTATTCGGCATGATTAGTCAAAAATTCGCCGCTTAAAAAGGGCACGTCAGGTTCTCCATTTTTTCTCTAAATTAAGGAAGAGAATGCCATAAAACGTGACGAATAAAAAGGGACTTAATAGTGTCCTCAATGACGCTCTTATCTGAAGTATGGTGAGAGAGAGAGAGAACTTTTTTTCTACCGAGTTATAAAAAAGTTTCTAATAACGCCATTAAATCAACCTGCTTCAAACTCGTGCTCGAATTCTTATGCATACGAAGTAATTACGGATATTCCATTTTTTCCACACTCAGCCCATTCCCTCACTATTTCCACAAAAATTCTCTCTGTTTTTTTATATTTTTTTGGTCCGCTCATCGCTCCCTCGTTCCCTCGCCACTTGCACCGCTCGTGGTGCCCCCGAAGGCCTCCCTGCAACGCTTCCATCGCCTCCTCCGGCACCCCCACCGGCCTCCCGGGCCCCCGACCCGCCCTTTTCCCCTCCACATCCAGAACTCATCCGCACTCCCTCGCCCCTCGAATCTTTCGTAGCCCAGATACACACCCCCTCAACTCTCAAACCATTTCCTCCTCCCTCTTTCGCCTCCCATCCAACTCGACTACCCTCGCTTCCTTCCAAACGGGCAACTTGCTTAAAATATATATACATATATATATATGTATGTATATATGTAGATGTATATATGTAGATGTATATATGGATAGTATAAAAGGAGGGAAGAGGTGGGGAGAAGGAAAAAAAGAAAATGATTCACAACTCCCGCTCCCTTGCTAATACCACCTCCCCCCACCCCAAGCCCATACACCCCTATTCCGATCGGAGGAAATGAAACGCTAATGGACGCCTTGAAAAATCCTGAGATCCGAGCTTGATAAGTCTCATCAATTTTTTTCCACGACGGAGTGAAAGTGTCCCTGGAGTCGAGCCGAGTATATCATTATAAAAAAAAAGAAAAACGTCCTAACGATGTGACGTACGGGCGGCTCCTCTGCCCCGTGATTGGTGTTGGCGGTTTTTTTTCCCTTTCGTGCAGAAAATGCGGGCGGGTTTGGCACAGAGTGGTACTGGGGGGCGGTGTGAATCGGGAGTGGAGGGGGCGCATGTCGGG
The DNA here is from genome assembly GCF_022747635.1 of Hetaerina americana. Taxonomy (NCBI): domain Eukaryota; kingdom Metazoa; phylum Arthropoda; class Insecta; order Odonata; family Calopterygidae; genus Hetaerina; species Hetaerina americana. The sequence continues at coordinate 37,098,660 of NW_027286763.1, forward strand.
GCGGGGTATTCGATGGGGGTGTTGATAGAATCCTGGGGTGGAGAGAGGGTTTTTGACGGATGGGAGTGTCAGGGGTGGTGCGAAGGCGAAGGAGGGCGTGTGGTTTAGGGAGCACGAGGATTTGTTCGAGTGGGAGGGAAGTATTAAAATAAAAAGATAGCTTTAAGAGAGCGTCAAGCAGGTTGCGTTGGATGAAGAGCTGAATAACCACCGGATGATTTATGCTCACAAGCGTTGGGCCATTTGTGATGTACATTCACATTCCTGGATACATTTCTGTCAAATATTAATACATGGGTTCCAACACTTGGACATATACTGGAATCGTTTGCTGAGTTTGCAGGTGATGTGTAAATCCAAATATTAAAATTATTCTAAGTAAAATTTGCGTAAATGAACTCGAAAAAAAGCTTTTTCATTACCATTTCTCATTTTCGCGCAAGTTTTTTCTCTGGAAATACGAGGCATGAACCTAACTTTGACTATGTATTGTTAGATTTATGAAATACTACGCCTTTGGTTTCGTCAGCTGCATTTAGCCTTGTTTCACATGGTCCTCCGATATTCATCCTATCTATTTCACCTTTTCCCTTCTATCTTTTCGTTTGAATTTCTTTCACACTCTCCAATCTTGAAATTAACGCAGCATATTCTTCCAAAGTTATTATATTTTCAGTCCACATTCATTTATTACTTTGTTTTTATTGGTTACCCTAGGTTAGTTTAACATATAGATCAAAGCAAATAATTTTTTTTGTTTTCCTAAATAGTGTATGCATTTTTCCAGTTAACCTAATTCACTTCCGTAAAGCGTAAAAATCTCTTCAAAGAGATTATTTCCTATTTTTTTCTAAATTCTCTGGTTCATTTCAATAAGACAAAATTCTAAATACGGTTTTCATACCTACATTTACATTACCTGTCCTTTGATTTCTGAATTCACTGCTATTGTGAGGGAAATATATTTCCTCATATCTATGGTTTAATGACTTAGGTACTTTTTTCTCTCTTTTTCGAAGTTTCTCTTCCTGACATTTTTATCTCCTCAACGACGGGATGGTTTATCGAGTTGCTTCTGCAATAACATTTAAAGCTTTGTATTTAAAATCAAGTGCTGTCATGTAGTGGTTCTTTTAACTATCTCTGCTTTATGCTCATACTTAGCCAATATTCTTCATTAATCTGTAAATTCACAGCATCCAAAGTGGTACAATTTTTTTGCATATACTGACGATTCATGCATTTACTATTGTCTTGATGGGATTTTGATGCGGAGATAACGGCACAAACCAGTTGGCAAAGTTCGAGAATAGCATAGTTTTAAAACCTTTGTGGTAACAAATATTAAATTTGGAGGCATAGCGTAATAATTTGAAGTTCTACACTTATTAAATAATTGGCTCATGTGATTTAATATCTTAAGTTTATTCATAGGCTCTGAATATTGAGCGTTCGAATTGGGTTTAATGATTGTTAAGAGGAAAATAATTTTATTAAATCTAAGACCAAATCGTAAGCTTAATTTTAAAATTTCTAAAGGTTTTTATAAAGCATAAAGGTTAATTTTTGCCAATTACTTTTTATTTCATTGTAATAGTTTAAATTGCAGTCGTGATGGATATAACTGTAAAAACCCAAACTCTAATATCTCAAATTTTACGTGAATAGCTGATTCTCTTTCCAGTTATTTTACATGGAATTGTCCGTAATTAAGGTTTAGTTTCTACTAAAAACTTACACTTCGTTTAGTTATTTAGTCTTTTTTTAGTTGATAGTTCGGCTTCAAAATTTTACCCTAGCCAGATCACCCAGCTCATCCGCTGGTTTCGATTACATTCAGTTTTGATGGGGCCAGATTTTCCTTCGCGAATAATTTACTCTGTAGTGTTCCGAATCAATTTTAACTAAACAATAAATTATGCATATTAAGTTATTGTTATAAATTCTCCTGAGTGGTGTTATTTTTCGATTTTATTATGAAACTTGAGGATGAACAAGCATGAATATTATGTAGAAATCACTTTTTAAGCTCGGTACGTCACCACTCAACACCGATTTCTGAGGCTGGCGTCGAACTCAGGTTAATATATGAACCGGTGAGAGGCTAACCATACAAGCCGATTTTATCATTAGGGTGAAAATACATGACTAATTTGTAGCATTTCACAGCGTTTATTGCCTGACGCGTGTTTCAATGCTTTTATATCATACTCGTATTTGAGTAGATAATTACAGTAAATATGAAAAATTGTAAAATTGGGGGATTGAAGTAGACGTTTATTGGAAGTTGCAAGAAAAGTAGGAGGGAGATATTGCAGAAGGAGGCGATGATGTGTAGAGGCTAAGTGGGGAAGTTTGTGAAAGAAGTAAGGGGTGAATGTTATAGGAAAATAAGAGGTTTTTACCGTAGAAATTAAATAAATAAATATGCATATATATACATATATATATATATATATATGTATATATATATGTATATATATATGTATATATATGTGTATATATATGTGTATATATATGTGTATATATATGTGTATATATATGTGTATATATATGTGTATATATATGTGTATATATATGTGTATATATATGTGTATATATATGTGTATATATATGTGTATATATATGTGTATATATATGTGTATATATATATATGTGTATATATATGTGTATATATATGTATATATATATGTGTATATATATATGTATATATATATGTATATATATATGTATATATATATGTATATATATATGTATATATATGTGTGTATATTTATGTGTATATTTATATATACGTACAATATACGTATATATACACATACAGGGTTCGTCCGGAAAATAAGTGTACTGAGCTCAGGAAAAAAAATTTATTCCACTTTTACATATCTTAAGCTAATATTCCTCAAAATAGGACCCTTGTGAGTCGATACACTTGTTCCAGCGGCGTTCCCATTCCTGGAACGCTCCCGCGAAGGCATCATCGGGAACCTCTCGAAGACACGTCGTCACGGCCTCTTTGACGGCGTCCAAAGTCCCGTATCGCGTTCCTTTCAAACTCCTCTTTATTTTCGGGAACAGAAAGAAGTCCGGTGGTGCCAGGTCCGGGCTATAGGGCGGGTGCGGCAGCGTTGCCACGCCGTGCTTGGCCAAGAAGTCCGACAGATGTTTTTGATCGCTAATAATCTCGTGCACTATTGTTTTTGGCACATTACACTGCTTTGCTATCATCCGAACACTAAGACGACGATCAGAGTTCAGTACATCGTGAACTTTTCGCACATTTTCGTCGGTGAGTGTCGTTGATGGGCGTCCAGGCCGTGGTTCGTCGTCGACCTCTTCTCTGCCCTCCACGAACATCTTGTGCCACCGAAAGATCATGTTTCTGGACATGGCTGACTCCCCGTAAGCCTGGTTAATCATACCGACAGTTTCGGTAGACGATTTCCCAAGCTTTACCGCAAATTTGATGGAATAACGCTGCTCCAAAAACTTCGGCATCGCGTTCCGTGACGTGGGTCGAGCGTGGACGTTCGCGTTAACAGAGCTCCTCACTACACCACAGCTCAGAGCCGACTACCTTTTTCAGCGTCGCTTGCCAACATACCCCCCTCCAATCGCAGCCCGTCAGAGCGGTGCTGGGCGCGCTTGGAGCGGCGGGAAAAAATCAGTACATTTATTTTCCGGACGAACCCTGTATATATATATATATATATATATATATATATATATATATATATATATATATATATATATGACGGAGTATGACGTTATTTTATTGAGGTGAGCATAAGAAACGGAGTGGTCACGTAACAGTGAGAGCAGCTATGAATGATCACCATGGTTCACCCGGGCTGAACTTACGGTTTGAAAGGAATATCCGTGAAAGAAAGTGCTATATAAATAAGGGAATTTAATGCAAAAAACTGTGGTGAAATTTAATATTAACCCGCCTCAGATTATCCATTTCTTTTTGAGTAGTTTTATAATTGCGCAAATTGAAATTTATTCTGGCATATGTTGCATCTCTATTATAATCAAACGTTTTCATTCCAATGAAGAAGGTAAATGAGAATAGGTAAACCTTTTTTAAAAGTTTATCGCCCCATCTTTCAGAAACAAATGATAAATGATGAGGAAATACCAATAGATACGTAGCCGATGGGATTTATTGAATGCATAAAATAAAATTTTAGGGAAAAAGAATTGATGATTCAAAACTGTTAATGTGCTGATAAAGGGTAAATCAATATACTATACATGCATACGTACATTATATGATATACACAGTCACAGGCAAGGGAAAAATATAATATATATATATATATAAGAAGTGTAGTAGTTCAAATAAACCATAGATTACAATCTATAAGAAATGTCAAAAAATAAAAAATAACTCGGCAAAAATAATGAAATGCTATAATGATCCTAGCATAGAGGAAAGATTGGCTTACGGAAAAAACATAGTTTTTTTGAAACCGTTAGAGCAGAAAATAAAAAGCACTATGAACTGTAGCTAATAGACTTCATAAGTATGCTAGTAACGCTCGAATTGTTAGTTTTCAGTAAGAAAGGCAACAGAAAAATTAGTAAAAATAAAATAACATTAATTGATAAACAAAATATAAAATAAGATGTGGAATCTGGAAATTAAATGAATAAATACAAATAGGGTCTATCCCAAAAATAAATAGACTAAATCTGAGAAAATATTTTTATCAGGTCAAAGTACAAATTATTAATATTCTTCAAAGTAACAGCCTTGTGCATCATTACACCGATGTCAGCACCTCTGCCAGTACAGTACGCTTCCTGGAAAGCGTCGAAAGGAACCTCGTTCAGGCACCGCCTCGCGGCTTCTTTGACGCTGTCCAGCAAAATGGATGTCTTTCTAGTTAATTTTCAATCTTGGGAATAAATCGGGATCACTTGTAGGCCGCTTTCACTGTGGTCCAAGAGATCGCGCGAGATTGTCACACGAGCAGCCTTCTAGTCTTCCGACAGCACGTCGGGGACCATCTTGGCACAAGTTTCTCATGGCTAAATACTTTGTAAGAATGCGATGCACTGTGTTTCTCGGAATATTGTACGCTACGAACATCCAAACACTCAAGCGTCAATCGCAATCGAGCATGCCTCTCACTTTTTGCACATTTTCGTCGCACTGTGTTGATGACGGACGTCCAGGGCGTTCCTCGCCATCAACCTCCACTCCTCCCCCCTGGAACAAATAATGCCAGCGGAAAACCATTCCTTGGGACATTGTTTCACCTCCTGAACCCGATTTTTCGGGCTTAACATAAATTGTATCACGTATCGTTGCTCCATGGATCGTGAATTCCTGACGTGACCCTCGAACATGGGTCCCGGGTAGCAGCGCTCCGCACAGTGTAACGACCCACAGAGAACTGATGTGGGTCGTGTTGCTTTCCCAAGCTCTCCCAAAACATTTTTCGTCACAAAATTCCCCACTCTAGCCGTCCGTGTTGGTGGTTAAAAAATCATTCTACTTAATTTTGGAGCAGAACCTGTACGTATTTCCTAATTCTGAGGTCCAATGGCCAATAGGAAATGGTCATCAAATCCGTATGATTAGTAATAAATATCTGTAGGTTTTGTTCGACTCCCAATGTTCTACATTCCTAAAACCTCTAATAGTTGAACAGAAAGTAGAAACAATGTGGAATTCGAAAATTTTATGGAAGAAGGTAGAATGTTGCAAGGTGAAATCAGGAACAGGCAGCAAAAGGGAGGATCGGAGTGGTGCGGTGGCAAATATACTGGCTTCCCACCCCGATGGCCCGGGTTTTAATACTGGTAATGGCCAAATGTTTCAGTAGTATTCTAATCCCTCCTTGGGGTGCTACATGGAGAACACCCTAAGTGAGTACACCGTCCGTCGGATGGGTCGTTAACTCCGGACCCCTTGACACCTTTCGTTAAGAGAAGTCGAATGCCGACGCCGGGTTTATCTCCACCCTTCCTCCGTTCCCATCCATCCCTAATGGTAAAAATTACCCCAGCTGTCGGTCGTCTACCCTAATTTCTACCATTATTACTACTATTACCAGCAAAAGTGCGTTGAGGAAATTTTTAAAGGTAGTGAAAAGCAATGGAAGGACCTTCGTTTTCTGAAGCGAAAAAATAATATTCCGTCATTTAAGCAAGGGTGACTAACTCGCACGTTAGACAAATACTTGCGGTTTGGAAGCGTACGTCCTATATAATGGTTTTCTGAGCGTGACTTCTTTGATGAAATATTTAAAATATGAACATCTAACTAGGATGATATCCTGAGGTACTCGAAAAATGCACTGTATTCATATCGTATTGAACACTCATATTTTAAGCCGAAAAAATTATGTTAAAATCTGGAAATCATGTTATTTTTACAATCATTTATACAAACCTCATAATTACTACCTTGATCAAAAAGTTCCCGGAATTTATTCAGAAAATTAAAAATACAAATTTATTCATCTAAATCTATATTGTCCCCTTCAAAGTAATCCCCATCGACTGCAACACACTTATGCCAGCGCTTGATCCAATCCTCGAAACATTTTTTATATTTGGTTTTTGGTATGTCCATCAGTGCTTCCTGCGATTTTTCCATTACTTCCTCTCGGCTGCTAAAACGCGTTCCCCGTAATGGTTTTTTAACTCGATTGAACAGAAAGAAGTCACAGGGAGCCAAATCAGGTGAATTCGGTGGCTGTTGGATGGTATTTGTTGCATTTTTCGTCAAAAAATTACGAATAATGATAGCACTGTGCGACGGTGCGTTATCATGGTGCAAAATCCATGAGTTTTCTGCCCACATTTCTGGTCTCTTTCGGCGAATTGCTTCACGCAAACGTCTCATAACGCCCAAATAATACTCTTTGTTTACTGTCTGGCCTTCTGGCAAAAATTCATGATGCACTACACCGTTGTAATCCATGAAAACCGTCAGCATTGCCTTCTTTTTTGACTGAAAACGACGTGGTTTTTTTGGTCTCGGCTCATTTGGTGAACGCCATTCACTTGCCTGATGTCTGGATTGCGTGTCGTACTCATAAACCCACGTCTCGTCTCCAGTAATGATCCTTTTGATGAATGTGGGATCGGATTCAGCCTCGCAAATCATGTCTTTTGCGACGTCAACACGGTCTCTTTTTTGCATGAAATTGAGGTCTTTTGCTGCTACACGACGGAAACCCAAATCATTAACCACAATGTCTTGGGCGGATCCATAGGCAATGTTCAAGTCCTCCGCTATTTCTCTGATGGTTAATTTGCGGTTATTGACCAACATTTCTTTTACTTTATCAATTTTTTCACCGACTTTCGATGTCGATGGTCTGCCACTGCGTTCATCATCTTCGATTGACTCACGACCACTTCTGAACCGCTCGTGCCACTGGTAAACGACCGTTTTTTTTAGAGAATCGTTGCCGAAACACTTTTCCAACATTTCCAACGTCCGTGCGCCACTAAATCCGTTTTTTACGCAAAATTTAATACAAGTTCGTTGTTGCAAATTTAAATCCATTTCTGCAATTGTAAAAAATCGCCAACACACACAGAGCTAGATGTACTCTTGGCTACGTAACTTTTGCAAATGTCAAGTTATGACACTAAGATTTAAAGGGAATATCAACAACAGATGTACCAATTTTACAAAAAAAACAGAACTCAAATCGGAACGATGGGAGCGCCACACGGTGGTTATTCCGGGAACTTTTTGATCAAGGTAGTATGTACCCACAGAACGCCAAAGGCTGGTACTCTGAATCTGGCATTCACTTCAAATGGATGCACTTCGTTTCCGGATAGATTTTCATTCATGGGTTGCACTGGGAGATCAGATGAGTGTCTTTTTGATTTCAAACAAACTGTGCTACACATATACAACTAGGAAATCTGTTGTCATATTTCCAAAACGATGGGCTTCGGGGGTGTTTCGCAGCCTTTCACGATGGGACGACCCATAAAACTTCTTTAGAAAACGTTTTGTTGTCTGATCTCGGAGGCTGATGCTGTGTAAGGAGTTCGACAAAAGAATCGCAGAAGGTTTAAGGTGAGATTTTTGGTGTCTGTCCACGGGGGAGGGTAGTAGGGTGGGAGGAAAGGGGGTGCGCGCGCGCGTGGGAAAAAGCCCTCATTTTTTGTCGCCGGACTATTTGAGGGCGGTGGGTGGAGCGGGCGTGAGGGAGCGGCGGCGGGGTTGGATTGCGCTCGCTGTGCGTTTGCGCGACCTGGCAGATGCATCTTAGCGCGGCCGGAGGGGGTGCGGTCGTTGTGCGGTGTTTGACGCACGTCACATTGTGTGCGGACACCTAACTCGGGCCGTTTTTGTGCGGAAGGAAGGAGGAGACGCCTGTTATGTCCCTTCTGTGGGGAGGATGTTGTCTGCTGTCATTGCGCACTTCCCATCGATTGTAGGCGGAGGTTTGGACACGATATTTCGTCTCTCTCGCACTCAATACCGCCGCAGCCCGGGCCATTGTCGGCCCACAATGTGCCCTCGTATTCACCGAGGTGGGGCAGGGCGAGCTTTTTCGTCGTCCTCTTCAGAGCCTGCCCCTCGCTCACTCTAGGAACAACGGTTATTCTCAAACCAGTCAATGCTTTGTGGTGAAATTTTCTTGACACAATTATTTGAAGCTGCCAAACAAGTAGATTCCGATCTCCTGAGAACGTCTACTGATGTGAACTCAAGCCTGGAGACAGCCACCGTTGACGAAGGTTGAGTCGTTGCATCTCAATAAATGAAGACAAAGTAGTAGTGTTACAGCTTAATACAGTGGATGTATTATGTACTGACGTTTCCACAGAAGAAAATACCCTTGTTACTGTACTGGAAAACCTATAGAGGTGTATCTGCATAATTATAACTAGGAATGCGTTCGAAATTCAAATTACACGAGTAATCATAAAATAGTTGTAGGTTTTTGTCTATTGAACAGTCCCGGGTGTCATCGGCTATGGAATTTGACCAATAATACCTATCAAAATGTATGCAATATTAGTTTTTTAATTATTCTCTGTAGATGCATGAGTGATTGTTTGAGGTGAGTCAACTTATTACATTTTCTGGTTGCTGCATGGCAATGCGATGTAATCCTCATTGATCACTTGCCGCTTTAAAGTCTTTATTGGGATATCTGGCTTGTATATTTTGAGAAAATTGTTGTATTAAACGTATTAACGCTTAATACGTATTAAGCGTACCTGAATGTGTAATTCTAAAGAAAAATTACTGTGCAAATACGGGAAAGCATAACGGCATACCTAACTACTCCTTGACGCTAGTAATCTATTATCTTATTTATCAATGATGTGAGTTTATGGGATTTAAATAAAACCTTCTCCTTATGAAACACAGTAATAGATTCCCTACCATTGTATGGCATAGGGTAGAGATAAACCTATGAACTGCACGGGTAGTAGGAAGATATTTTGTTTGATGAATAAGAACAGCAATGAATGATTTTCTATTGTCTACTTTCTCTCAAACATAAACTTGAAGAATGCAGTTAAAACACAGCTAGAGGATGATAAGTAAGTTTTGTATTGTCTTCCTTAACAAGACGCCCTCCATAATATATTTCATTTATTCGATTTAAAAAAACTGTTTAAAATTACTATGCTCCTAAATAAAATATATTTGATTTTAGCAAAACTATTCACTTAAATATTTTTTGCCCCCTGCTAATCGCTATGGAGAGGGTGTCACTTGCGCCTCTATCCCTCCGAAAGTCAATTCGGCCCTAGATAGTTGTTTATTCATCTGATATGACGTTTTTACCTTCATTTTGAAATAATTATCTCTCGATTACGTGCCCCAAGATTGGAGAAGGTATCTATGTTTTGCTCATAATATTTAAAAATATCCAAATGGCTTACTCGCAGCAAACTAGACAAAACTCGCTTCGGTGAAGAATCTGGAGGAAGCTGATATCAGATGAAGAATCACTGACAGAAGTAATTTAAAAAAAACAAAACTCACGCGCGATTTTTTTACCACGTGTGATTTCGTCACATTCAACCGCACGTCTCTAACAGGCAATTCTGTCATCACCCAAGAAATTGATATTCCAACTTGCATTAAAAGTTTGAATCTGTATAAAATACTCTTTGTCTTAATAATTCAGCAGAAGAATCAGCCTCTGATGTTTTTCCTTAAATTAAGCGCCGAGTTACGAAGAATCTACCGAAGGGAAATGTGGGATGGAGAATAAACAATCAAAAGAACTAAATGTAATAAGCTTTTTGTAAAATGAGAGTTGTAGCTCTACGCGCCTTAATTTTTACTTCTTGAATTCTGTATCCAAATATTCACTTCCAACTCTGAATTTTAAGGGCTAACTATCACTCCCTTGCCTTTCTCTTTGATTCCTATGCCCTTCGGATCATTCAGTATTCACTAGAGCGTCTGATAAAAAACAAGGATCAAATCGTTTAAAAGATTTTTCCACCACTAATAAGTCCGATCAATGGCTTAATCGGTAGCGCATATATATAGTACTATCGAGTGACATTATATTGAAAAGTAGTAGATACGCATAATAAAAATACTATGCATTAACTTTTCTCATGACTGTCATCATTCATGACTGATTTAGCCATAATCTTATTAAATTAAAATATTCCAATACGTCAACGGTAATGAACTGCTAAAAGTTACCACAAAAATTGAATATGGATGAAAATTTTAACATTTCCGTTGTACACAATGCATAAATTTCATAACGGACAGTTATTAACTTTTAATAAGAGGCGTTGGAATTTTTTCTGCACAATTTTTTTCCGGTAATGGAGTAGATGTAGAGAGCGAAAGTACTTTTTAGTGAAACTAATTATTGGAAAATACCCAATTGTTGATATTGCTTTGATATTACGCCCACTCGAGTCGAGCGAAAATTATTCAGTAGCGGCCACTTACTTCTCCCTCAATAGCATTTGAGGACATCCCATACATATTCGACGTTCACGGTAATTCCAGTCGAGATGTGCGCATTATAGCTAAGGGATAGGTAGAGGACAGAGAGGTGACATATTTTGCGTCCGCGAGAAGCGTTCGGCGGGCGTTTGGCTCACGTGTGTCTGTGTGCGTGGGCAGTGAGGCCCTGAGTTTTCGAATGACGCCCTCGCAGCTGGAGAGGACACACTCACTGGACGCCGACCTGTTCTCCCCCCTCCTACACTTCCCCCCTTCCCCCCTTCCTCCCGCCCCCGCCCCATCTCCGCCCTACGGCCTGGCACGACTAACAGAGCGACGCAACACAAAACCCGACAGCGCAACAAGAGCGCGGGAAAAAGAGAGAGGGAAAAAAGGACTCCTCCCAGTCATTTCCCTCCAAGCAGCCCTTTACCACGTAAACCATATATATCTGTCTCTTTCTTGCTCACCTTTCATCGCTCCCCCCCACCCCTAGTCTTCCGCCTGCGTCGTTCCCCCCCTCCCCCTCATCCACGTTCCGCCCCCCCCCCGAAATTCACTCAGCCCACCCCCACTTCCCACCCCCACCAAACGCACGCACACACGCACACACAAGCTCCACTCCACGGCCTTCTTCCATTACATGCCGACAGCTTTGGAATGGAGGTCGCCCTCAATGTCATGGTTACCAAAAACTCGAGCGGCTTTGGGGTTTTCTCCTCTTTTATTTCACAACATTTTTTTCACCGCCCTCCCTCGACTATTTCCCCCTCAACCCCACACTACTTCCTCGTCTCCTCCCCCTTGCCACCTCGGGGGTCGCAGGATCCTATAAACGAGCCGACAATGGGGGCCCCCGGACATGAACGCGGCACCCGCGCGCGGACGTGTTTTCAGCTCCGTCCCCTCTTTGCCGCGGCCCCCCGCAGGAGGATAACCCTTTCCCCCTTTCCGCTCTCTAGGGTTCGGGCGATGTTCCCCAATCCCGTGCCTTTTCCTCAACCTCCCCCGCTCCCTTTCGCCGTTTTCCTCTGCTACCCCCGCGAGGAGCACGGGGTGGATTCGCACGGGCTCCCCCTATCGCCGATTCCAGCTCCCCCCGACCATTACCCAAGCCCCTTGTCTCCCACCCTCTGTTAGCCGCCCACCCCGAGCCACACACCCCCTCACTTGACAACCCCAAGGGTGGAGCGAGCTTGGCATGAGTTTTTTTTTCAGCGGCGCGAGAAACAACTGGATGCTGAGATCGTTACTGGTTTGCATTTAAAAACCCAAAAATCTCGTTTGAAATTTTGCCTTAAAAGTGGGCCGAAATAATAGTTCGAAAAGCCCTCAGGGCGATCAGCCATCTAAACGGCATGCTTAGTAGGTGCATAGAGCAAGAAATATAATAGTTGGTAGGTATATGCAGTTATTTTGTAGAAGCACATTATTTGCGTACTAATCTTCTGCACGCAGAGATATCAAAAGGAAGATTTTCTAGTTACGGCACTCAGTTCTTGTTATCTCTTTCTCGGCCGCCATTTGAGTTTCTTCCAGACCATTCAACCCCCTTATTGTCTTTAGGAGGCTTTAATTTCATTCAGTTTGAGATTATTACTTGTTCCAGGTAATATTTTCATCAAATATAAATCTTCCTCTTCTCATCATAGTATAAAATTGCCAACTTGCTGTGTATTATTGTCCAACTAATTCTTCTGCAATGCCAAATTACAATATTCAGATTTCATTTACCATGTTCTCATCTCTGCATATCTGATTTATTTGACCTCGTTATTGCAAAAAAGGAAGCTCGATGCTCCATAGGCGGACAGGGGGTAATTTTCCTCCCATGGAAATGCCGAGGTTTTGGAAAAAAATACCATTAAATTAATCTGGTGGACATTTTTATTTTATAATACATGTATAAACATGACTAGAAAATTAGATATTTAAACTTGCCAATAATTTTTTTCGCTATTATCATTACATCAATATGAAAAGCCTTCAGAATTACACAAGAGTTTGGGGAATCTCGAAGGAAAGAGTTTTACTATCTTAACTGTAGCATACACGTACGAGGAAGTTGTTAAAAGGTATTTTTCGGTAAATATTAATTCCATCACAGAAATGAGAAAGACAACAGTTAGCAAGGACTATAGTGGCATAAGTTTAACTCTGCATACAACTAGAACAACGTAGAACCACCAACTAAAGGTTGGAGAAGATGGCAAATAATTACTTGGGGAAGAACAGTTTCGAGTTTGAAAATGATAAAATACGCTTGATACAATATCAGTACTATAGCCTCTCATAGGAAAAAATGCATAATGGTATGCTACCAAAATGTATTTTATTATTTGGAAGATTTCAAGAAGACGTTCATCAGAGTAAATTGGATAGAACTATAAACGAACTTTTTGCAGAAAATATGAGTGTTTTGGACATGACCGATTTGAAGATCCATTCGCTGCACAGTTCATGTAGCGAAAATTTAGTCTGGTTGCTTGGCTATTATTACCCGTTCTTTTTAACGTGTACGCGAATAAACTGGTGAGAGAAGAATGTGGGCTGGAGGAAAGAATGAAAGTCAGTGTGGAACTCATAAAATAAGTAATTTGTATGGATGATTAAGCTTAGTTTAATCAGTGAGCCAGACAGTTATTTCCGAGTGCATTATATAATCGGTGTGATGAGATTGCGATGAGATACGATTAAAAAAGAATGAAGTTATGATGTTCTTCAAAAACAGTAAAGATAAGAAAAACGAAGCTGCAGTCATAAACTGGAGTAGGTAGAACAATTCAACTATCTAGGAATAGTTTTAGAAGGGGGGCAAAGTTGAAAATAACTTAGAGAATCTTGAATAGGGAGGAGGAAGTTGGCGATATGGACTATTAGTTAAAATTTAAAGGACAAAATTAAAATCTTTAATGTAGACCCTAGTATTCTCAGGTACAAAAACATATTCGTTGAGGCAGGAGGATGACACTGGAGGCTTTTGAGATAGGGTGCTTAGATGAATAGTGAAAGGGAAGTAGACGGAAATAAAAAAAACAAAAGTTCTAGACATGGGGGGGGGGGGGGAGTGGAGAGGGCTGCTGGAAGATATTCAAAGTTGGAAGGAAAACTGGATCGAAAGAAAATTAAGTGGTTTTAAATGGGCTATTGAAGACCGTGACAGAGGTAACTGGGATGAAATGTACTGACATGTAAATAATGAGGTGGCGAACACAGACTGCTGAATGCTGGGGGAATGGGAACGAGGTTTGAAAAGAATGTATTTGTTTGAAGTATAGGGAGGTAGAAAGTATATGGAGCTATATGAACAGATCTGTTATGAGGAGTTTAAGAATATTTTGTATTCCGTAAATTAAGAAATAGGAGCAAAGTAGTGTGTAGTATCCACCCGAAGTCGGTAGACTCCTGGCACTATAATTAAATAGTTAATTATTTGTTTTTTATTTTAATCTGTATGGCAATATTAACTCAGTTACATTTAAGCTTCAAGAATTATCTCTTCGTTAAAAGAAAATAAATAGGTGCGCGTATAGAAAAAAATGGAAGAAAAATATTCATGACAAAAATAATTTAAAAAATTAATATTTTATTAATGTGCTTAGAAAACAAGAGGAAGAAGGCGAATGTTATTAACTCGTTATAAAATAATATTTTATTATTAAGAAGAAATAAAGGAAAAGAAAAAAATACAGGGCAAGAAAAACAACAGCTTCAAATATGACAAACTGAGGTCAGTCATTGCTCACAAATGCTATTCATCAATATGTTTTTGGATGACATCGACGTATGGAAATATTATTTATTTTTGGTTTGTTGACTGTCGAACAGATATTTATGTCAATAGCTCAAGGTAACTCAATTGATAAATACTGGAAAATAGTGATAGCTATGTTTCATAGGTGTGTTGTGAACTGGTGTCACTTTCGATGAAATTATTGACGGGTGAAATCCAATTCCTATACCATAATTATTCACATAATTCAGCTATATTAATATGCTGTTGGGTAGCAAATTACTGCACATGATACTATTGGGAAAATAAGGAAGTGTTGTTAATGAACGAATATTAATAAATCTAAGTGATTAATTGAAAGGTGAGATTGAAGATAGGATTGCAGAGGAGGGTACATTATATTTTAAACTAAATGGTCCCATTTAGCTAATGAATCAAATATAAGATTTCAATCCAATGTAATAAAATTTGTTGATACGTTTTTGAAATCCATAGTTTCATAAATCCATATTGACTGCAATTAAAGGAGATATGTGCATGAATGCAATAATGGATTGGTTTTTAAAAACTGAATCAATTGATATTTAGAGTACAATTTTGTCTTACATTTTCACACATACATTACATTCCCTCGATTTGATGTGGTCTGAATCCGCCCATATGTTGTAATTTAGCTTTCGATTTTGTTTTACATTTACTAGTAACATGGCTATTTCTTATTAAATATCTTCTTTGACTTTCTCTTCTTTCGTGCTTCTGCCATCAGTGGTACAACCTAAATCCTATCAGAAAAATTATGTTCATTCCTAATTCTTACTCTCCTTGCTGCTCGCCTTGTCTTTTTCCATTATTATTTTTAGTATATAATTTAAACTTACTGAAATATTTTCATAGAGGTTTATGACTCTGTCTTCTAAAACTAAAATGTCGTTAACAAAACGTAGCATGTGAGTGGTTTCTACGTGTAGGAGAATCCCTGGTTGCAGTGTTTTGAATATTTAATATATTTCTACGTAAAATGAAATGCTGAAGAACATGGTACTATTAATTACTCTCGAAATCTTCAATTAAGTTAACTTTCAAGATTATAGGAGGGCACATTTTTGTCAAAGGTACTCATTTATTTACTGTTTTTCAAGAGGCTTGAAAATCTCTTAACTGTGATTTCTCTAAATTATTCATAATATTTCTCTATTTCAATCATTCATACAAGAGGTAACATGGTGGAGGAAAAGTAGGATTTAGAATTCTCAACGGTCTGAGACATATACTGAATGAAATGTGGTGAGTCGAAAGTCCCGAAGTGCAACTGGGTTGGAAGTACCTGGGCGAGGATGCATTCATTTCCATCGGGTCTCAAAGAATTTCCAGCTTTCGAGAGACCCCCACGCACTCGTAAAATTGGTGTAGGGATTATCCGAGATCCTCGAGACCATTCGCTGAATTTTGCGCCAAAGGCGTCCTTGTCATCACCTCCCTCGTCAGGGCTCGTCTCGTGCATCGTGCACCAATGCACCCACTCCAAGAGTCATACCCTATCGAGTGCCGTCCGATAGCAAGAGGTGTCGTCACACTCCGAAGTGGTCGTTGGTTCCTCATGCGTCGAATATATTTTAACGTTTTCCCGATATTTTTTCCCAATTCGCAAGGAAAGGAAAAGAAATGTGAAACGAATGGACTTGAGGCAAAGACTCTGGCTGAGCTAAGTGAATATAAATAATGACACTAGTGGGAGCGAAGAAATATGGAGACAGGGTTAGCTGATTGGAAGAGTGCAGGGACTAAGTTAAGTCAAGAATCGATGACCGTAAATTATGACTTCTCCGTAGCTTCGTCTCCGATTCAAACAGAACCTTTATAAAATACCCGAGTGATTTTTAATTTTTTATAGTTGCATACATTACTGCGTAATTTGGTGACAGTAAACTGAGGTGGATGACGTTTATTTTTTCATCCAAAGATTTGCGTAATGTTCCAGATAACCTAGCCTTAACGCTTTTCCAGAGTGGGTGATTGGAATTTCAAGTAATAGAACTGACCTCAAATCGCGAACCATTTACCCTTAACCTTCTATCCGCTCCCTAAAATTTATTCATGGGGTTTTTAAGGTATTTTATTCTGTACAAAAACTCGACTACGACCAGGCATGTACCTATGTCTGTGAAGAATTGTAACTGCACAGTATTGCCGTGAAAAATGATAGTACGAAATGACTAGAAGAGGATACCATCGCGTTACTTCGGATCTACTGTTTTGAATAATAATTGTAATTAAAACTTTTAATATAATTTTTAAATTTTCTTCCATCTACTTAGATTTTAAATCTTCCAAAAGTTCAAATTACAATTGAAAATGAGATTCCGGAAATCTAAATACCTATATGTTAGAATTGCTAGAATCGGAAGGGGAAATTACCAAGCTTTGCTGGGAGAAATTTCCCACCTGGAAGGGCATTTACATTTTTTGTGTAGTTTACATAAATTCTGGGTGGTTCCAGGCATGAATTATTTCCCAGAAAATGTTTGAAATGCTCTCCAAGTCGTTTATTCAATAATATCTTATATATTCATTTTCATTTCACCTTTGAAACAATTATCTCCCATTTTTAAAGAAATGGAATGCATTTTGATTTTTTTAATTTCCTCGTATTTGATTATATTTTCTGCGCTATCTGTCCATATCAAAGGTAAGTATAATTAGAAAAATAGATTTGCTCGCCTTAAGCATTGAAATG
Source organism: Hetaerina americana (assembly GCF_022747635.1). NCBI lineage: Eukaryota > Metazoa > Arthropoda > Insecta > Odonata > Calopterygidae > Hetaerina > Hetaerina americana. The sequence continues at coordinate 37,116,051 of NW_027286763.1, forward strand.
GGAATAGTACTGATTGATTTTGGCAAATAACATTTTCGAACCTTTCGGGCCCCGCAGGGTAAGAATTCTACGGTAGCATGTACAAGATTACGCATTTAAGATAATTACATCCGTAAAGTGTATGACTAATGTGAAATAGCTTATTTTGATTAAAAAATTTACAATACACCTCTGTGCCATTCCTAAGCTATGTTAAACAGGCTCAGGTACTAACTAATAGTAGATATATCTCTTCCAGGAAGCTAGGAACATTGCGTCTTTTGAAACATTGTGGTACCAGCTAATTAAATACCTCACGGAAATTATCTTGTTATTTTAGGGGATGGTGAGTGAAATTATTTTGCGCATCCTAATTTAAGTTGTTAAACTATAATCATCTCAAAATATGATCACCGCTCAGATTTTACACCTTATCGATTAGAAAAAAATTAATTCAAAAAAATCCCTTCTCGATCGAATAAACGAAACAGTTAAAAATATTTGGCACAAAAGGCAAAATATTAGAGGGAGAAATTTATAATGATTTTTTATCGCAAATATACACACTTTCATAAATATTAAATTAACATAATATAAATTATTTATGTACCCTATTAAATAACTTGAACTGTATTTGTTATTGTACATACTGCATTTATACGGGGCATATAGCTACTAACTGTGAGCCTTGAAAAATTTTTTATTTCTCATGAAGGGAAAATATTCGGATTTTTATCTGAAAAATTGTCAATGAATGTGAATATAAACCTTAACATTCAGTGTCCTGATGGCGATGGAGGGGAGTAGGCATTGTGTAAGGAGGGCGATGAGAGTTGATTTTCCGTTGCGGAACTTGCTGATATTCAATCATTATTCAATTCCAAGCCATTCCTTTCATAAAGCCAAGGAAAATAAGCATTCGTGGAGTATGAATTGCGAAGGAAATTCGGAAATACGAATTTACGTTATTGCGGGAGGAAACCATTCAGACACTCGTAACTTATTTCCGGAAACTTCTTCGTTTACGTATTCTCGTATCGTCAATTTAGCCATAATAAAATTTCCTTGAAATCCAAGGGAAATATGTAAATTCGTTGGTAAAAGAACGAATCCCGAGATTTCCTAATGCTTCAGGGGATGCTCTCGGAACGGCAGGTAATTTAAATTGAGTTCGGAAAGAGCGCTGTCACCGAGAAATCACGGCGACAAACGGCGAGGGAAACCCTTTCAGCTCTCAGTCAGAAATCCAATTTATATGGCACAGCGAGAAAATGCGAATGTCTCATGCCGAATGCCTCCGTTGCGGAGTTTTACGAATTTGTATGCAAATGGATTTCATGGCTGTCTGCAGCACATACGCGATTTCGCGGTATCGACTCTCTCTACTTTTCCCCCTTAGTGTTTATTTATGATAGTCATTCCTGCAATTAGAGGGATGGCAGAGACCCAGTGGTGGTAAGCTCATATTTTGATACACAAATACATTGAAGAATATGTTCTCTAGGAATAGACATAAATAATTTGCCAATATTTGGTAAGGTCCTAATGTCTAATCTCCTAATGTTTTTTTTTCAAATAAACATCAAAATAAAAAATAAATGAAATTTCTTCTAATGTGATAACCGTACATAATATTATAAATATGATAAATTAAAAATAAAATCGCCAAATGAAGTAATTTGATACCCGGAATAGGCTAATTTATGAGGTCACATTATATTGTATAGTGTAAGGTATTACTTAAAATCACAGAATTGTGCGATCAGGTTTTTAGAATTCACGAGAAAGTTTATGCTAATTATCTTTTATGAGATGGTCTTAGAAAACATTTGGAATAAAATAATTTCGTAAATACCAATATGTACGAGTTTATTTTTGCTAGTTTGCTATATGAGTTGAACTAACATGTAAATTCTTACGCGAAATATGATTTATTTTCGTTAGTAGTATACTTTGCTTAATTAAAGTTTTTGGTCAATAATATTTTACATTTGAATGCATACTGATTAAAAGGAGCTAATTTTCCCTTCCGATTTTATTAGCAATCCTAGTTCCATGAAATTTATTCCCTAGGGATTTCTTCCTGTCAAGTCTAATTTAGTCTTCAAATGTTAACGCGTTAGGATGATTAATTCCAAGGTTTTTCCTCAATAAATTTCATCATTCTTTAAATTAAGTCTGAGAACAAATTCGATGACAAATGCCATTTTTTGCGCGACCCTAAAGTGTTGTAACTTACTTCGTAGCTGAATGAAGAATATGTTTTATTTGTAATATATGAAGGAATATAACAGATTTACCTATATTGACAATCTAACTCCTTGGATGACTCAATGGGAGGACCTAACGACATAGGTTAGGATGTTTCGTTTACCTCTTTTCCACCGAATATGGCAAAGCATTCTGGACTCTCTCAAATATCAATCAAGAGTATTTAAATTCTATCGAAGAGTTTCTTCCAGGTTGGTATTTACCTAACGACGCCATTAGCTCCAATTACCCATTTTCTATCTAAGATGATATTCCATATTTTTTAGATGCAGGCCTCCTGTTTGTTAATGCTTACATAGAACTTCTATTGTAATTTTCCTATTATGTACTCATTATTTTAACCCTTGGTTTACTTTGTACCCTAAACTATTGAAATAAAATAAAGAAGTGCTAGGCATGGTGGGGGGGGGTTTCTTCCTTTTCCGAAATACCTGTACGTAGATTATGTTCAATTTAAAGCCGTAAAAAATTGTTTGAATATTTTATATAAAATGAATGAGTGAAATAAATAAAATTCGAGTCTACTTATGGCGGAGTGATTCTAGTTTTTAAGTATTTTTGAGCTGTCGATTAAGTATTTTAAAATGTATTCCGATCAAGACTTCTCAATATGTGTATGGCGATATTAATTAAGTTAACTTTCGTCACAATTTCAATAGCGTTCACCTAAATTAGCTTATTAATGAAAAGCCATTACAGTTATTAGCATTTATGTTTTATCTACCATGGCGGGTTGAACACTTTGTGCAGAGAAAATAATAAAACATAAGCTACTTTCACAACTAATTGATTAAAGAACACCTATCTATAATGTTGTAAGGCTTGGTGATGCATAATACTCATTAATTTGTGACGAAATTTTGAAAATATATGTATAAAAAATAAATGAATAATGATATAGAGGGAACTTGAAAATGTTCATTGGCAATATTTTACCAATATGAAATATTGTTGGTGAATTTTTTGAAACTGAAAAAATGTTTTTGCAAATATTCTCTTGGTGACTTCTCGTTTCCTTTTGTGGGACCTTCATATTTAAAAGACGACATATCCTCCCAGTTCAATTGGCTGCGTGAATACTGTAATACCCATAAGGTATGATGAAAGTCGTGAAATTATATGAGGATGGTATCTTTGTCGTACGGGCAAGGTTGCTCGATCTGTCGGTAATGGGTGGAGGGCAGAGTGAGGGCAGCTCTCGCAAACTCCGCGGACAGATGCTCGACGGCAGGGGAATGACGCCAACTTCTCGCCGTGGGAATCGTCACTTCCGTATTAAAAATCCTCCATTGCGGTCCGTGTGCCCCCCCCCGCGCGGCGGGGAGCCCTGGCACCCCCGGAGAATGGCCCTGCACGGGCGGTAAGAGGTGAAACGATGGCATCAGGGGGGGGGGTGGCCGTAGGAAAACTGTCGCATGAATCCATAAAATGAACCCACAACACACGCTGGCACCCTCTCTCTCTGCCTCAATTTCGTGTCCCCCGAAACGAGGAGGCTTCAGAAAACTTTTCCACGGGAAATAAGTTTGTTTGAACTTTGGATTTGTGAGATGGAAGAGGGTGTGAGATGGGTAAGGAGAGGGGTGTTGGGGCGGAGGAAGGGAGAGCGGGCCTAGGGATTTGGGAATCCTGGCGGCTGCGTTTCGACCAAAAGGTCCCCTTTCGCCGCAGAATGTGGATCTTCTGGACAAACTTCTTATATGTATTTCTGCACTACATTTCGTCACTCAACCTTTCGGACCCCTTTTCACCATAGCCTAAGGATGGAGACGGGGCAAAGAGTTTTAATAATATCCCCTCCGTTGCTCCCTATCTCTTCTCACTACCGCGACTCGGCAAACTGTTGCGTTGGGCCCCAGACACTCGTTGCCCCTATGCCACTCCAAAGCACCTCCTTATCCGTCCCCTCCCCCCGGCCGCACTTCCCTTTGCTTGACTCCTTGCATTGTCAGTTTAAGCTTGAGGAGAGTGAGTTTTATCCTCGCATGCGACTTATGGAAGCCGTGAGAAAAACTTTTTTCAAAACATAAGAAGTACCTTTTACCAATAAAACAGAATTTTTTGATTAAATCAATGAATAACATGAAAAAAAAGATTAGAAATCAACTCAAAAGAGATAGATTATTGCAGGAAATTTTATAAATACAGATAACTTAGTTATATGAAAAGAAATCCAATTTATTAAATTAGTTGAAGTGTTCACAGGGATAGCAATTGTGTTTCTAAACACAATTAAAGTGTAGTTTTTATTGGCATTGTAATTATCTCATATTCCATTTGTAGTCACCAAATTATAAGCATGTATATGTATGTATGTTATATATATATATATATATATATATATATATATATATATATATATATATATATATATATAACATAATCGGTGAATAATAAAAACGCTAGGAAATTATAAAAGTCTTAATTATGCTTGAAAAAATTTTGCAAATAAAAGAATCAAAGTCCGGATGAATCCTCTACATATAGTATATCGAAATACAGGACAAGGCACTTATTGCTGAGGCTATCTATAAACCAATTGTGTGTACACAGTTGATTGATTCTGTATGTTATATATATATATATACACATATATATATATATACACATACATATATAATGGTTTGTATAAAAAGTATCGGGAAGAGTTTCGGAAACTAGATTTATTTCAGATATTGCTACAGTACCTCAAAATTCTTCAAAGCACATAGCTTGAGCTTTTTTGACAACTTTTTTGAAAGACTTTTGACAGTGGGTTTTCCACGACTCTAAGGATTACTAGTAAGCGGATTCCGGACGGTCCTTTTTTCATGATATCCTTATTTCGGGAAAGAGCAATATTCCAGTGGATGCCTCATAGTAAATTACTCGCAAAGCTAGAAGCATATGGTATAGATGGAAATATTCGGGGTAGTAGTAAAGGCTTTTAGAATGGTCGGGTTAAAAGAGTTGTGATAAATGGGGTTAGCTCAAATGCATTAGAAGTTAATTCTGGTGTTCCCCAGGGAAGTGTTATCGAACCTCTTTTAGTTCTTCTTTGCGTTGAAGACATTGACTCCGCAATTACTTGTAAGATATGTTCATTTGCTGACGATGAAATGGTTCACCGAGATATCCATGGTCCCGAGGACACTGCAGCTTTTTCAGAAGACCTTAATGCTATACAATGCTGGTGCAACACTTGGAAATTAGAATTAAACTTAAAAAAAATTCGTAGTGATGAATATTAGGCGGAAAAGCAATTCCCTCACTCACTCACGATCTCTCCTGGGTGAAACACATACGGGGAATATGTGGACAAGGTAAAGAAAAATTAGGATTTAATAGAATACTAAATGTGATGAAAAGGTCAAAGAGAAACATCTGTCGTTGGTTAGGCCTCAATTAGAATATGCTGCAGGTATATAGGATCCTCAGGAAGTTGGATTAATTGCCGAATCGGATAGCGGGCAGTGCTGAGGAGCTAGATTTGTAAAACGTCATGATTAACTTAGTAGCGTATCCAAAATATTAGAGCAGCTAGGCTGGGAATCATTCACGGAGAGAAGTTTAAATTATAGATTGAAAAAATTGGAAGGAGGTTTCTTTAGCAGTGATTTTGAAAATATATTATTACCCCCATCACACTATGGTAGGAGAGATCATGCTAATGAAATTAGAGAGAAATGTAGAATAGATATATTTAAGATGCCATTTTTTCCACGAACGATAGGTGAGCATAATAACATTGTTTGACCGCGGTGTGGTCGAATTCGGGTAAAATTATTTTGGTGGGTATTCACTTCCTGCCGCACATTCTGGCACTGGCTTTCAAGGTATTTTACAAAAATACATGCACAATGTTTACTTGTATCATACACGATCATAATAGAACCAAGCTGAATACATAGTAAATATAATATTATATATGTCTCATATAAAATGGCAGCGGATGTTAAACATAGATGCTTCCATAGAAGTGACGCTCATTGAATTGTTCACTTCTAAGATTAATACAGCGTATTCCTGTTTTACGGGAATCATCCCGGACCATGGATTATAATATCAAATTAATTTAAATTGGAAGTTGGGCTAAAATTAAAGTAGTCATCTTGGCGATAAACAGTTATTTTGAGAGTTAAAATGCAGCAACAGTTGTATTATTAGTTAAAAAAACCTAACAGGCAATAATCTGAAACTAAAACTCGGTGAATAATAAAAACGCTAGGAAATTATAAAAGTCTTAATTATGCTTGAAAAATTTTTGCAAATAAAAGAATCAAAGTCCGGATGAATCCTCTACATATATCAAAATACAGGACAAGGCACTTATTGCTGAGTCTATCTATAAACCAATTGTGTGTACACAGTTGATTGATTCTCGTTAAACTATCAATATATGCAGACAGGTTGAATGGTAAGCAGTGACAGTTTAACACAGTGAAATTTTAATAAAAGTGCATAGATTATTAACCGAACTTCTTTTTTTTCAAAATTCGGAACACACCACTTGTAAGCGTGTCCAAGGGAGGGTAAGGATAGTTGAATGTATCTAAAATATTGTCAAGTCGTGAATTCGTATTTTGTATCTATCATCTTTAAATATGTCACTATATGGATAGTACTTTGTAATATTTTTACATGAAATGGTAGTACAAGCTGTTTTAGTGTTGTGTGAGGTGAGGCTTAGCAGTGTTTAGTAATCTTTGTGTACATAAAGAACCTACGTTGACCGGTAGGCTATCATAAATGATAATAACAATAGCTGCGACCTGCCAGGTATGCGCGAGGTTACGGAATATGAGCGAGCTAAGGTGTGGAGTTCATGGAGAGTATCGTCTGCCAGGAGGAGGCGACCGGCCGGGCGGATCGAGCGAGTCTCGCTTCGTCGGAAGAGAGACGCTGCATGGAGGCGGGGCGGGGACTCGCCGCTCCCCCCGCTCTCCGAGGCCGTTCGACAGTGCCGCAGAACAGGCGCCGGTCGGCAATACATTCCAAAGACCATCAGGATTCCTTTTTATTTAAATGCAACATTCGCTCCGTTGCCATTGTAGACCACGCGGGCATTTTCAACTTCTACTCCGAAAGATGGTACAGTGTTCTCATCCAGTCATTCCTCATATCCTCAAGATGCACTTGTAGAGCTCATAGTCTTCCGATGCCTTGCTTTATTATTTTTATATTTAAGGCGGGTATAAAATAGATTTCTATGGCTTGTCACTTAAAGCCCACAGAACATGAAAGCTTGATTGTATTGGCTGTATTTAAAATTATTTTGAATTTTTATTTCAACTCTACATATTCTCCAGCTATCTCTCTCTATCTGAAATGAAATGTCGGAAAACGCCGGTCCATACCATGGGACGGCTAATATTGCCCGAGGGCTTCCACTGGCAGAATATATCAGCCTCAGAAGAAGCAAGGGGTCATCTAATACACTCGCCAAAACCAACTCGGCTTATTACCATTACTCCATGTGCTAATATCATCATATTGATAATGTAAGAATTGCACCATATCCGAATGCATAAAAATAATAGGAAAGGCGTATTTTAGTTGGCTGTTTGATTTCTCAACCTTTATTTTATGAAGACGTAGTTTCCACCCGAAAAATCAGCGAACTTACCGAAATGAGATGTATTTTGGATGTTTTTGATCCGTGAGATACTGAGCTTATATAATGTCATTGCTTATATTATTCAACACCAAACACAAGTTAATAACTGATCGAAGCTTTTTTCTACTTGATAAAATTTTATTTATATTTTACGACCAGATTTCGATGTATTACATCATCACCACCACCTTATGATGATGTAATACATCGAAACCCAATCTTAAAAAATAAAAATAAAATTATCAAGTGGAAAAGTGCTTCGATCAGCTATTAATTATTACCGACTTCCACCACATCACGCCTGAAGCTACTCAATTTGTTACCGAATTCAAGTATTCTAGAAACGATATTCACGAGAAAAATGTATCCTGGTTTCAATAGACTGATGATATTATCGTGTGATATAATGAAATAAAATGGGAATCCTTGGAATATCTTCTATAAATAAAGTAAAAGAGCGAAATTGCAGACTCCTTTACTTTTAATAAAGCTCATTTTATTCATTTGGCCCTCGTAAATCTACCTGGAATTGCAAACTCATATTGCTTTTTAGAAAGAAAAGTATCCCTGTGTCTTTATTTAATTTACAGAGAAATATTTAACCTATATCTATGGGTGGCATGAAAACTATTTTCATTGAATACCTCACTTTATTAATTTATTTATTTCATAAACTCGTGTTTATCAGTCCAGTGCTAAAGATTTCTAAGTTCTAGAATATGTTTATCTTGAATTTTCTGTAAAATAATTAACTTAGAGTGGCATGGTTAATTATTGTGTTGAATTCGTCCACAGCGCCACGAAGATCACATTTAATCATTGGTGAAGTATCAGTTTAATGAGGTAAAACTTGGGGATATTGCATCATTAGCGGAGTTTAAGGACGGAGGTTAAATTATGCTGGTTGGTTTGCCATGCCCAATTAGCTATCCAGGATTTCTGCGGTGGTTTATTGCCTGTACCAAGTCAACCAGTAATTGGGGGAATTTGTAATATCGGCATCTGGTAATGATTGAAAATCCTGAATTGCTTCCTCTAATTGTAGATACGTAGCAGGTGCGCTCTTAATTGAATGATGCGATGCAATATACCCTGATAGCAAATTTAGCGGGCATGTGTAAAGGTTGCCATGTGTCTGAGGTTTGAGAAAAGGATTAATAACCTCCCATTACTTTTCGTTATTAAAACCTTATTATAGATTACCTCTTTAATTGCCTGGAACACAGTTTAGGTACGAGACTTATCTTCGTATTGCTTTTGAAAATATTTTTTTATCCGACTCCTTTCGCCAAATCAACTAGTACTTCAATGGGCGCTCTATTTTTAGAAATCGATATGGATTAAAGTAACTTTCACGCTAGATCGAACGCCATGGTATCTAATGCTACTCATATTGGTACCTTAAGCAGGACATCGTAATATTTCATGTGTAACAATGAGGGAGTTAACAAAATGAAGTCATAGGAAATCCCAAAGTTTATACAAGTTATAAAAAGGATCATTTATAAGATAACTTAAGGCAGGCTTATTAGCTTTAAATGCATACTGAGTTTCCATCACAAAATACATTTTCTAAGCTTCTTAATTTAGATTGAGTACTTAAATTCAGAGGCTAATTTTTTAAAATAATGAATGCGTATCGCGTTAGGGAGGAACGAGTATTTGAATATGTTGGTGACAGTGGATATCTCTATTATTTTATTCTGTCGGTCAAATTTATCAAAATAATTTAGGGCCATAATAATTTTCTCAGTGCCGCAAGAAAACTACTTTTTTATTCAGTAATTTAATTTCGACGTACCTCGGCGATTGACTTAGGTGTACGGCACCTTTCCAAAAAATCATAGCCTTGCCTACTTTCTTCGATAATTTAGGGACTTTCAACGTAAAAAAACAATACCTGAAAGAATAGCATATATTTAATGAGGAAACTAATAGAAAAAAGGAAACGCTCAACTGGTTGATTTAATAAGCATAAAAATAGAGGTATTTTTATTATTTATGAGGTATCAATAAATTGTTTCAATACTTCATACATTTACGGTCTAGTATATATAGGTTTTCCTTCATTTTAGAAGTTTAGTTATTAGGTGCCTCGACGACTGAGCTAATTTGCAAGGTTTTTTTTCTTCAAGTGAAAGTGTAGGAATTCTCATTTTCTTAAGAAAGTGTTATAATTGATATTGCTTATATCATGGAGTATACATTTTCAGTGGGAACTCGGACATGGAATCTTGTCTTCATATTGTATTATCAGTGTTATAAACTGTTTTTGACTGAAAGATTATCAAATTCGGATATTCAAGAATTTTAAGATACATACCTGTAATACGATACTATCTAAAGTGTCAGGAAAATATACCTAATAAAAATCAACTGGAGTTGGGCTTTAGTTATGTCCAAATTTTATACATGCATTGATAATTATGGTAAACCATTACTGGTTTAAAAGTGGCCTATTCACCTATATTGCTAATTATCACGACATGAGACTTATTGAGAAGGTATTCCAGTTTCTTTTTGGTTGCAGATTGAAGAACACTTCAATTAGAATTTTTTTCTCTCCCTTTTCCTTCACCTATATTGCCATTTAATGGTTTGATTAAAAGTCAGAATTATATCACCTATGTCTATTAAATAAATATTCAAGCTACTATGACAGAGTCCTTGGATATTCTAATAAAGTATTTATGTACATTTCCTACACAATAAAAATAAATCGGAATTGATTTTGAAGTAATCGGCGATATGTAAATAGGATCAGAAGGTTAGAAAAGTCCTTAATGAACCCACAGTTGGTCTTATTCGCAGTCATATGTACTAGGTATTTTCTAGTATTTAAGTGTATAAGATGAGAGATATTATGAAGCCGCTAAAAGAACTGATTACACCTTACCTTAACTATGTGCCGCATACATAAAGCACGGTTTCTTCAATAGATATTGTAACATAATAAATTCATTTCGATGAAATATTTCGTAGCCATAATTACAATATTCGTTTTTGATCGGACTATAATCCAAAAGCAAAAATACTTCATGCGAAACACCCAAGCTCATTAGAATGTCGTATAGGAGTACATGGTTTGTAAGACTAAATGATTTTCACTAGGAATTTAGTTCTAATTCTTAGTCCTCAGCTTCTTGGTTTTTATAAAAATCTTTTTTCTTTATCTTTGAAGTTGCAATTTTATCATGGCGTCAGTTTCTCTTCTTCACTCTTAACATTTGTGAGAAATGGTTGGTTTACCGGACCAAAACAATGATGAAACATTAAATCATTTCTGTTATTTTAATTCAGAGAATAGAATTTTTGCTGACTCAACTGAGAAAAATCGTGTACACATTTTCATTGAATGAGAGCAACGCTCCTCGCCGCATTATCACCACCATGAGATGTGACATTTCCTTGTTGAGTTTTGCAATCCAGTGCCATGCATATATGCAAAACTATGCCTCTTGAGTTAAATTTCCGTACTCTTTTGATGCTAGAACTGTAGATCCTTGCATTACACACAAAGGCAATCACTTCATTTCTTATCTTTTGGCGGCGAGCATTGGAGTGGAGGTCGGCGTTCCGTGCGCCAGAAGGAAGAACCAGACTCGCGTCTAGTAAAGCGTCGACGGAATAAGCGCGGTCTTCCCTTGGACGGATTTGTCGCAAAGGAGCAAAGTGGCGCGGGGGATATCGGCGAGGCAAAGGAGGGCGAGTAGATGACGACGACAAGGGTGGCACCAACACGTGGAAAAAGGGTGGTCGAGGAGGAGGGATATCGGGGAAGGAGGGGTGAGGGATCGCGGGCATCGAGGGGGGTGGTGGGAGGTGCCTGGGACATGCTGCCACGGTGACGTCACAGCAATGGCTGCCTCCTCTCTCAACCACCGCAGCGGAGCGATAATGTTATTCCACCCCTTTGCCACGGCACGGCGGTTATCCCACCCCCTACCCCCACCACTCGCCCCCCCTTTATGCATTCCCCCTCCTTCCCTTCGTATCCGCCCGATCCACTCCCCGCTTCCTCCCCCTTTCACGTTTTCCACACATTACACACACCCCTGCTCTCCCTCTTTTTCAATCCGCGGGGCAAATGCCGTCCTTGCAGAGGGGGAGTGGAGGGGGCGTGGGGATTCTCCCCCTGTTGTTCCTCTCCCCCTCCTTCCCCTCTCCGCCCTCCCTCTCCCCAACCATTGTTTCCACCGTTTCCATTTTCGTCCTCTCCTCGCATTCACTCCCCAATCAGAGACTATGCGACCCCGCGCCGCCCCTAACCCCCCGCCCCCCCAGCTCCTCCCTCGGCCCTTCGCCCTCCTCCGCCCCTATTTCCTCCCTCACTCCTTTAACCTCTTCTCTCCCTCCACCTTTCGATGCGACGCAACGCGTCCCCATTCCAAATCCCCCCAATACCCTAACCCCCAAGCAGCCCGCCGCGGCTATTCCATATTCAAGCAATCGTTGCAACCGTCTCTTTTCTTCTCTTTCTCTCTCCAACCCCTTCTCTCCCATTTCCCATAATCCCTCTTCTTCCTTTCCTTCTCCCCTCTTGTCCATGGCGTTTGAGATGGATACAGTAGACTCCTTCGGTCCACTGTCGGCGAACATTTGTTGGGTTTAGCTATTAACGCTTATCAAATAATCATAGAAAGGGTTGGTGGCTGCGTCTAGATGCCAAGAAACACTTCATTTTTTCCTCGGGTGGTAATGTAGAGGTTTTTTTTAAAAAAAGTTGTTCGCCTAAGGTGCCAGTACTGATCTTAAATTTTACATAATTTTTGTGGATTAATTTTTATAATAATCCATCCCATTTTTTAAAATTTCAGATATGTTCAGTGCCAGACTCACATTTTTCTTTGGTTTCGTTTTTTGTTTTCTTTTTCTCGGTCCTTACTCTAGTATAAAAATAATTTTGGCTGAATTAATCATTTCGAGCATTATTATTTAACCTTTGGAGTGAAAGAGTAGGGCTATTGTCTAGTGTAAAAACTGCGTCCATATATGACCTCAAACCGATTTGGTATATGCCTAGTTTTCCCTCCCAACGCCACGGATAAAAAACACCTCCAAAACTTGATAAACCAGATGGGATCGAACCTCCCGTTCCATTAACATGCTTCATGCAAATTTAGGCGGTATCTATGGGTCTAAATGACAAGGGAATCGTATTTGCATGTCTGGGAAATGATGTGTACTTGGCATCCGGAAAAGTACGGAATGGAGAGAGATTCCGAGCCCGCTTTTCATGGCATGCTATCTACCATAGAGTCTACAGAAAGCGTAACTGAGATATTTTTGTGCTGCAAACCTGAGAGTAAGTAAGTTGGATATAGGTATCTCTTTACTTCCCGAATAAGACTGATAGGCGATGTCTCAGTCGGCAATGCTGCTTTTCTGAAAGTCATATTAGAAATATTGATTGAAAATTTAAGGATGACGAAAATCGACGATTTTTGCGTAATATCTTACACTAGAGTTTGTGAATTATTAGCAAAAAAGTTTGGTGCAGCGCACGTGAGAGGAAGGATTCTGAGAAGATCGTAGTATCGTGTAACGTAAATGTTTGACCCTTAGTAGTTGACGAGCCTTGAATGTTGCGAATACTCGTTCTCTCTTTCACATCGACTCGTGATCTCTCCTCCATTACCATTTTTTACCTCTGCCTCTCAATCTTCCGGCGCTGGCGTCTCTCCTTCCACCCTTCCCCCTCTGCCCCCACCATTTCCCATCTCCCTCGCCCAACCTCCCCTTTCAGGTCTACCACGCCCTTACTCCGTCGGCCCCAACCGCCACCAGCCCCTTTCCCCCTCCTCATCCCCCAACCCTTCGCCCCCCACCCGTCCCCAGCTGTTCCCCCATCCCTTCCTTCGCCAACCCCCTCCTTCCCGCCGAAATCCCACCCCCCCGAAAGCCAAACTACCCCCCCCCACAGTACACTTTCCCCCTCTCCCCGTACCCCCTCCCCACGCGGTGTAACGGTGAGAGGAGCTTCGTGTTTCTGTTGGTTGAGGGGTGGAAGGCGACGCCCTTTCCGCGTCCACCCCTCGCGGGGTGAACGGGGGAGGGTCGAGGGGATTGGGGAGGGTGGTCGGGAGAGGAAGCAATGGGGAAGATGAGGGACGAGTCGAGGGAAACGAACGAGAGGGGGATCGGAGGGGTGGGGGCGTGTCAAACGGCGGGAGGTCCGGGAGGGGGAGGAGAGTGGATGTCGGAATCTGGACGAGTGCCTTGGAGAGGGGGGGAGGTGAACCAGACACATTCACTGGAACTGAAGAAGCTGAAGATTTTTTTGTATTAATTGGTATCATAGTTCGATTTATTGGGTTTACCTTGGCAAGTAGTGATTTTTACTTTGAGACAATCAATATTGTGGGTTATTTTGAATAACATGCCATGAAAAACGAGACAAAAATGAACGCTGTAGACAAGCTGCTTGTTTTGAGGAAATTCGTGTTTGTATGATCAGTGATTTAAAGCATGTTAATAAAATTGCCAAATTAGCCCTTTCTGGTCCCAAAATATGTCCCTTTCTTTTTCACCGTCTTTGCTCGTATTTTCAGAAATACAAAAAGAATTGAAAATAATATTAGTTTTGCTGCTACTAAACGCACGTGCAATATATTCAAGTTTGAAGTGAATGAAATGAAAAAATTCTATCTGAAATCCAAGCTACACAATGGGACACATTGCCGTGGGCCAGCTTTCGACCAATCACACCAGCTTCAAGACACAAGAAACATTTTCGCCTCCTTATAGTCAGACTCTCTCTTTCTAGTCAACTGCACTGCTTCTTAGGAGCCGATTACATTTCACCAAAACCTTTTCTTGCCAATTAAAGTTGGTGTAATTTGCCGAAACCTGGCTAATGTCAATGAAAGTATGGAGAGTGATTGCCGAAGTGGAATCCTTTCTAGCCTAATTAATTGTATTTTTCGCGTTGTTGAAGCTATTTACTTAACACAGTTGTCTAATGGCAGAAGGTGCCGATATCCCTCGACGCGCGTGGGTCTCATCAAATATATGCGCCACCGTAGGGAATGGTTGTTGGAATGCCCTCAACTTTCGGACAGTGAGGGGGAAGAAGGTGGCGGCAGAAGAAGAGAGGATAAATATTCCTGAAGGAGCCTTTGAGGACAGGAGAGGGGAGTGCGACGGAGTTAGTATTCGCAGTGTCTTCGGGAGCGGGGGGAGAGGAGCAAAGGGAAGTGAGGACAGCGGGGTAGGAGACGAGAGAACGAAAGAACATGGGGAGTAGGGCTGCTGGTACCTCCCCGCGAGAACCATGAATAACCCATGGGCCACCGCTCACGCTTATGTGCCAGGCGTCGAAGGAGAGGGAGGAATGGAGGGGGGTCGTTGTGGTGGAGTGGCGACTAAATAAGGGAGGTCTTAGTGGAAGGGGGGGACAGGGTGAGTCTGCGGCTGGGGGATTGAGGGAGGCGTGGGGAGGGGGCCGCCGTGTTGGAGGAATGATGGGAATGGGGGTTGGGGCGGGGAGAGCAAATACAGCGGGTTGAGGGGGAGGAGGCAGTGGGGTGGAGTTTTTGTCACGTGGTCGGAGAAGTGGGCCTCTGGGGGAGGGGCCGAAGGGGGGCGTTGGGCTCTGGGGAGGAGGAATAATAATGGACGCATCGGGTCGAGCCCAAAAGCTATTTGCTTCCCCGAGAGTGGCGGGCAATGGCCGAAAATTTAGAATTGTACCGTCTGAACATGCTCCTCACCGCCACAAACGACGTAATTACCGTTTCCTCGCAGTATTAGCCCACTCGGAGGCTTGTGTGCACTCGGAATAGATGCTCCCCGTGGGTACATCTCCTGTACCTGGATTTCAGAACATGTTGTCAAGTACCTATGTTCATGAAATAAAACCGATGGTGAGAGAGGGAGAAAATACCTTATTGTTTGCAGTCGGCTAGAAGAGAAAACTGAAAATACTCTACGTTCCATGGAGACAATCAGAAAATGTGTGCGTAAAATGAATACAGAGAGAATAAACTCGAATTAGCACATCATTGACGGTGAAAATAAATGGGAGATCGTGCAAGTATTAAAAATGGTGGAAAAGTGTGGGGAAGGAATTCGAGAACAGAAAATTGGGCGGTATAGATTTTTCGCGGAGTTTGATTGCTAAGGGAGAAGGTAATGTATCCCCAGTAACATAAAGTAAATTATAATGTATGTAACTTGGTGTAAACTGAAGATATGTTGAAGATGCTGAATGTATAAGGAGTTGACGAGGAAAATAGCG
>NW_027286763.1:37137135-37217135 GCF_022747635.1 Hetaerina americana
TAAAAACTCGTTCTTACCTGGTAGAACTAGACCTTGCGAATGAAGTTACACTCCCGGTTACTTTTGATGGAAATACTTTATTATTGCTTGCCTGCGCGTTAACGAAACCTTAGAAAATTCATTATTTATTTGAAGGAAATTCATTATTTATATCGATCACATAATTCTAAAAATTCCCTTGTAAAACGTCAATATTTTCTATACTAACAATATTCAAATGCCACTATAAAAACTCAAAGAGTGAAATATGAGCATGTAGAAGTATAGTTATTAAAGATTTTACATGAGCTTTATGCATTGGTAATGAGAACTGTACATCTACAACGCAGAAACATCCCCGACATACAAAAAAAATTGTCCTCACCTTGTTTCTATTGTGCAGGCTCCCGGTATTCGGTTGACAGCGATTTTCCAGGAAAGTCATCAAAGAGCTGTTAGATTATTCTAGTGTTTTTTCGTAGGTAAATTTTACACTACAGTTGGATATTTTCAACTTCATATCCATTAGATCACAACAGGGATCTCTCTGTATACATTTTTAAAGGATAATTAAAGTAGATTGATCTACCAGAATAAGTGAATTATTGAATAAATAGTATTTCAACAACAGTGAAATCGTATCCTATCTCAAATCCAGAAGCTGTGGTAAATAGTCCAAAAACTTAAAATACTCCATATGATTTTATAATGAATCTGAGATTTATTGAGGGGAAAAAGCCAGCAGTATGGTTATACGTATGTATTAAAAATGCAAGTTTACCTTTGAAAATAATTATTCATTTGCAGCGGAATATGTTCATTACACTTGGATCAAAAACTCTCCTTGAGCTCTTCATATTGTCACATAAGAAATACATACGATGGAATTGCCGCGGGTCACGAATGGAAGATCATCCTCTTCGGATTAAAGCAAAGGACAGCGTATCAAGGACATTCCTGGATGACGACAAAGGATTTGCAGTCTCTTAGCTGAATACAGCTTCTATTTTCTCACACCTCCATAATTATCTTTTATCGTTCGTTTTTGACGTTGAATGGAGAGGTTCCAGATGTTGACAAGAAAAGAAATAAAGACCTCCGTCCCACAGAGATACTCGATCAATCATTCTCCGCTTTCTTCTTCCTTCCTTTGCTTTTCTCCCCGTTCCCTCACACTCCTGTCACCCCTCCCTCTCCCGGGTCCTTCTCCTCCTTCCTGCCCGTCCCACAACCTTCACACGTATGCAAGAACACGAGAGGGCGTTTTAAAACTTCCACCTCCTTCACTCCCCATCCTTCTGACCGAACGCTCCCTCCAGCGGTTTCCAGTTACCGTTCGTAAATGCCGTCACCCCAGTAAAGCCATGGATGCCCCATTCTTTCCTTCTAACCCTCTCTCTCTTTAGCTCTCTTCATTCTCCTTTACCTTCCCATTCACGCTCCCACTGGGCCGCACACCTTCCCATGGCAATCACTCGCCTCACCACTCCTTTCCCCATCCGCTCCAACCCTCCATCGCGTGAATTATGAAGTAAATTTTGAAGCGGCAAGTGCTACTTAGCTTTGGTCACATGCGTGGGTTGGTAGTGGGAGAATTTTAATAGGTATCTCGTCATGCCATTGGGTTGTTGCGTTGGCCCATGTATGTACTGGATTACGATGTCTATGCTGTGGCTGGAACACCGGCATGGGAGGATTTTCAGGAGGCTTGGGATTCAATTTGATAGATTTCATGCGACGACCGGTTCTAGTGAGTTCGACACCGGTGTGATAGGACGTTTGAAGCTTTTACTTGATCGCTCATTCCCTTCTAAATAGTCCGCCTCCCTCACACCACTTCCAAATTCTTGACTCTTCATAAGACACAAGCTCTCTAAACGCTGAAAATTATCTTTGAATTTTACATGTCTACCCTATAGAAAATCTCACTAGCCAATTTAAATTAAACGAGTTTGAAAAGAAAACTGCATCGAAAGGTCCCACTCGTTTTTTTGCCAGTAATTGTGCATAGCTCATTCCCTTTGTCATTTATTTCCTACTTTGGTTTGAAGTTAAGTTGAACTTGGTTTATATTGGTACCATTACTGTTCGATCCCAGGAGTAATTCAATATTGGCAGTTTTTATTCAACCTATCTCTTGTCTAGGTATCTATTCTCTAAAATTCTGGTATTTATCTCTGTCCGTTGGCATTTTACTTAATAAAATTATTGCAGGAGTTTTTCACTCGAATGATTCTTAATTATTCCTAAACAAGACTGGGTAGGTTTTAACTTTTTGCTCACTCATTTTCAGTCTAATACTTATATAATTGTTTGTTTGGGTCAGTCTTATGCTCCCGTTGCGTGGGATGATGAATTATACAGCAATGATACTTCTGCTGACTCCAATTCCCCCATTCCACCATCATCTAATTCCCCTTCAGTCAACATATCCAACCCTCCCCTGCCATCTCCGGACCCCTGAGGAATATCATTCGTCTCCCACCTCTCCTCGCACCTACATACCGACGCCAACTCCATCGGACGGGGTGGAGGGTGGAGGAGGGCAGGAAGGCAGAGTGCGCCTTCCTGCCCTCCTTCTCCCTCCACCCAATCCCTACCCACACCCCCCGTGGCCCTCTAAAGAGACTGCGTTTGGTGCGGGCGTTTGAATGGAGTGGAGGAAAGGGCTCGGACAACAACAGCGGCAGCTAGAACGACGACGAAGGGAGCAGAGGGTAGAAAGGGGGGAGTGTAGCGGGTGGGAAGTGGGAAAAATGTGTACGAGAAAAGACTGGATAAACACAGAATGGGGCAGCAAGTGAGAGGCGTGCATTTACGAGAACTCCATTGCTATGAACGGCGGAGGCCGTGCAAAGGCCGAGGTGGTGGGAGTAGATCAGGTAAGGGAGAGTCGACGGAATGTTGCTTAGAGAAACAAGGATAAAATTATTTTTTGGGAAAAGAAACGAAGCACTTATAAGCTCTCCTCATATGTGCTTACTCATTATTTACATTATAAAAATATACACGGTAAAATGCATTATCATAAATTAGCACAATTAATGATAAATTAAATCAATACATTTTCTTTAATATGCTGTAAGTAACCTTCGATGTAAAGTTTTGGATAATTCCTGAAAACGATTTCACATCACCCAGGACTTAAGTATAGTATTTATGCGCAGCATGAATACCTTTTCCCAAACCATTTCTCCTTCAGGTTTTCATATCTTTAGGTTTTTCCTTCTTGCTTTCCGAAATGTATATTTTTCTTCGTATTCTGTAATTACCAATTTTTCACCCTTCAACCACAACCTCAAAATCTCGACAAAAATAAAATTAGTAAAATATTTCTATTTTCCACTTTTAAAATCTATTAATTAAAGTAATTAAAAATAGTCCAACAAAAAACCTGCAACCATGAAATTGTAATACCTTTTAATCATTGAAATTAATCCTCGTTTGGCATCCATGTATGTATTAAGCCGCACAGACGTGACCAAAAAGTAATACAAAACACCAAAAAATTACATGCTTTTGAAAATTTCGGTGCGTTGTGGTGGCGCAACCACTTTCATGACTTTGTCTTTTCATAGTAGGCTGAGCTTGATGCGTCGGAATATCATGTTGTTTTATATTAAATGCAACATCAAAATTGTTGGAAATTAGTTTCAGAGAGAAATTGAAAAAAGAGGATGAGACAAATGCAATTACAACTCAATAGGAGGAGGTTACCTCTTGCAGAAAACCTTCCCTGAATATGGGATAGAAAATAGGTCAGATAAACATTACAATTGAAGGATGAGAGGGCGGGAAGTTCAATGAAAAGGCATGGAAAGGCAAAGATTAAAAACAGATGATGGTAGTCTGATGTGCTTTCCTTTCGCTTTTTTTACCTGTCAGTTTCACTCTTTTAACGCCTTTCCTCTTCAAGAAGCCCTTCTCCAACGTCCACCTCACGAGTCCTCCCACCGAGTTTGTCCCTATTCGCCGTCTGAACACCTTTTGCTTACTCTTCGCTCGTACAGCTAGCTGAAACGACATAAGGGATCTTATTCTCTTCAAACGGATCCATCCGCAAGGTGGTGAAATGTCATGAGCTAGTCGACACTTCTGGTGTCAGACCCTTATAAATGACTCTCGTACCTATATTTTCCTGTGTACCATCTGTTGTAAAATTAAAACTCCAAACCACTCCAATACGTGCATTAACAAATACATCGTGGCACGCGTGAAAAATATAAGCAATGAATTTTATCATACATTCATTTGTATCAGATAGTTTTGTTGTTCATTCAATTGGGGAACAAAACTATAATTTCAACTGTTATTCAATTAGTGTCAAAAGCAAAAGCGCGTGCATGTTTGGTACAAATCCCTTATTCAAGATCTCCCAATTATCAATTTGTAGGATTATAAAGATCGGAGATTAACGATTAGCTAACGATGGGGATCGTACTTAACGCACATGCTTAATTTAAGGTACTGAATGTACTTAAGCAAATTACAATCAATTGCTAAGGTGAAATGTATTTCTTGACTTCCCCAACCTTGTCTAAAAGACGAACTAGTGAAGAGCTCAGATTACATGTCAGATTGACAATATCATGAAGATTTTCACTCATTTCGACGTGGCGCTGCTCGATGAATCACCAAAGTGACACTTCTGGCTCAGCCCATCACCCATTTCAGCCATCATGACGTGGGCAGTTTGTGCTTGTTACGCAGCGCTATGATACAAGGTTTACGTGATGATTGCTAACCGACGAGAGAGACACTTGTAACCTAGAGTATCCTGTACGAAACGTGTATGTGGGGAGATAGAAATACTCCATTTTGTCGCCACTTTGCGTCTGCTTGAACGGCGTTGAGCGAAAGGGCGGACCGAAACATTTTCGACACCTCCGGCAGTAGCGAGCCGCCAGGACTCGGAGCACTACATCGAATCGACCTCAGTCCCGTCGCATGCTCTCGAGACGGAGCAAATTTATGTTCTGTGCTTGGATTTTGGTGGGTGAAGAAACCCATTATAGTGGAGGGACATCACATCTGCTTGATAGAAATTGAGACTTCCATAGCTCCCATAAAGAAATTTTCTTCGCTTCCAGTTGAGTGTGTGTGTGTGTGTATATATGTATATATATATATATATATATATATATATATATATATATATATATATACACACACAAAACAACCTCAAATACACCAAAAAACAAAATCGCAAAACACCCGAGCCCTAGAAGAAAAAAATACCAATAGATGATGACGACATTAGAAATAGATTGAAGTTAGAATACATTGAAGTACTCTATCAAGCTCCCAAACCACTAGAAGATGGCTTAATTAAAGATGAAACCATAATAAGTAAAGACGATTGGGGTCCGCAGATATTAAGGAGCGAGTTCGTGAGAGCCGTGGCAGACCTGAGAAACAACAAAACACCAGGGGTTTACAAAATAAATGGAGAAATACTATAATCAAGGTACTCGGGGTCAAAGGGAAGGATTCCCGCCATGGAATAATCAAAGATAGCTACGAAAGTGGAAAAGTATTAGAAGACTTCGAGAAAAGTAAAGTGATTGCAATACCGAAGAAACGGAAAATAGATAAATTCGAAAAACACAGAACATAGAAAAAAGAAGACATCAAACTACGAATAACCCAAGCGAAGAAAGAGTGCATGAAGAAGAGGCAACTACTATGTTCAAAGAACCTAAGGCTTGAAATAAGGAAGCAATTCGTCAAGACTTTCGTGTGGAGCATGGCGCTCTATGGTTCCGATACTTGGAACATTGGATAAGTGAACCAGCGAAGAATGGACGCCTTTGAAACATGGTGCTGGAGAATTCTGAGGATTAAATGGACAGACTATGTAAGAAACGAGGAAGTATACGGAGTAACAGAAGAGGATAGGACCATATGGAGAACTCTACGGCAAAGAAGAAATAAATGGATTGAACTCATTGAGGCACAATGGATTGATTAGGAAAATAAAAGAAGGAAAAATAGAAGGGAAGATTCCACGAGGAAGACCAAGTGACATGTACTCGTACATAGGACAAATTAAGGAGGTCGTAAAACAGAGAATGTATCAAGGCTTGAGGGAATTGATATTAAATATAGTAGATTGGACGTCTGCAGTAAACCAATCTTGGGACTGAAAAACTGATGATGATATAATACATATATAATTAATATAGGTAAGTCGAAAGATCCGTGGTTCAAGTCCCGGTCATGGGAATATTTTTGCACTTGTGATCTGCTCGATTCCGCCTTCCCTATCTCTCCTGTGCTTGTCTTTTGTATGCATTCCTATCCCTTTTCTTTATATCTATTTCCAAGTGAATATATGTTCACCATACGGCCGGTTTTCGTGTTTGAATTTATGGATGTATGTGTGTGTGTATATACATATATATATATATATATATATATATATATATATATATATATATATATATATATATATATATATATATGAAAATATATATTATATATATATAGATCCGTGTAATATATATATAGATATGTATAATATTTTCTTCACTTCCTTTATTCTGATGAAATTATTCTTCGTTCTCGATATCCCTTGAAAATATCATAAATTATCAGTAATCGTAAAAATTAAATGAAATACTTATGATTTTTATTTTTAAACTTCCTGATGTAAGTTAATACAAATTTTCTGGGCCAAGTCCTCATTTATACTCCATTTTTCCTCTCTAAAAGTGTAATTATGACCGCGGCTTGCGTTCACTTTAGAGGTAATATGGTATTAATGTCATCCAAACTGTAAAGGACATAATCAATAGAGCACTGGGTGAAAATATTGTAAATTGGGATAAAAATATCTTGTAACCCCAATAATATTTCCTAGAATTATTTTCTATGATATTATAACGAGTTTATTTCTTACCTAGATGTAACAGTCGAAAACCCGCGTTTTCCTGAATAAAATTGATAATTTTGCCTGATAGTGCATACCTTAGAAAAATACATCGTTATGTACAGATATATTTCGTCTAAAATAGTTATCCTCTATTATTAGGCAATAAATGATTGAATTATAATATTATGACTATGGAAGTATTATTAGACAAGTGAGTATTAAAATGCTAAAGCTTGCAATAAAAAAGAGAACACTTGATTGTGGGTTAATTGATGGCAGAGAATAGGCATTTTGTACGAAGGATAGAGATGATAGGAGAGCAATGCCAAGGAGAAGATGGAATTTTGATTTACTGTAAATGTCGAAGCATGGTCGAACTACGAAAGCAAATGTGTTGGTTTTGACAAGATAAAGCGGTCGGCTGTCAAGTGAGTAGTGTATATTGGATAATTGTGTTTCAATTGTGAAGCAATAAGACCATAAATAAATTAGATGAGAAAATAGTCGAATACAAAAATTCGGTATCATCCTTTTAAAGAGAGCGATTTAGCTGTAAAAGGCAAGGAGGGAAAATAAAAATGATTTCATGAAATAATTAAATAATTAGATACAAGAAAACGACTAGATGACCGATATGAGTCTCACATAAGGGAAACTAGAAGGCATGAAATCGGAATGTATGTTTCTCTTCAAACTACATGTACTTATTCTCATTCTCGGACCATTAGTTCTCTAAATAATATTATTAATACTATATACAACCATAATTCTCTACTAATAACACCCCAGATACATAATTGCCGAAACTTACTGAACCACCCCTAGAACCCTGCCATTAGGACTCCATTCACTCATCACCTATAGATCAGTTACTGTGGCGTATCCTCCATATCTGAAAACGGACGATGCAGCAGAAAGCAATTTTACCTAAGTCCAGGAAACGGCAGCAATGGGAAATAGCTGATCATTACTGAATTCGTACTTACCCTCTTGTGCCTTTTATCTCTGCTCACTTATGGTTTGAGAATTGTTTAAAAACCGGTAAGACAATTTTTCACGTAACATTAAGCCCGCATAGATCATTTTTTTGACTTTGAAATCTATTTGAGCATCCTGTTCTATGTGACTTCATATATTTACTTTCCATCCCGCTTCGTACTCTTGAGTGGTACTTCGAGGAACAAAGTCAAGAGAACTTCTTGTCTTTATGGAGATTTGTCTCTTGGTCCTCTTTTATCTCTGTATATACTTGTTATCATTACTTAAAGGTGGTCATGTTTGAAAACGAATGCAGGAATACATTGAGTGACTAATACCTACTGCTGCGAATAAGTGAAAAAGTATAAATATTGAACTCTACTTTTATATCCATTCTCTTACAAATACTTAACTGTGTTATCCTCATGTAGAGGTAATATTAGATAATAACGGCAACTAAAAATTTAATTATAAATAATGTTAAAATTCAGTATTAGTGTTTCTGTTGATTTCGGAATGATTGAAATCCTATATCAAAAAGATACAGTTAGAAAAAGAATCATCCCAATGTAGTCGGCATATGCATATTTTCTCTAAATCTTTCATATTTTGATCTGCTAGTACTATTATTATTTTTTACTGTAGATTGATGAATAATTTGTCAAAATATTGTTATTTTAAGTTTTACTACTTTAATCAATAAGATAAATTAATCTATTAATATATATTTTACATAGTTTTACACTAAAATCATAAGTTTTTCTGAACAAATGGATTTTGTACATTTGTCAACAATTTTTCAATAAATGTTACAAAAAGGGGAATATCTTAATTTATCTTGAGTCAGATGAAATACATTCAGGATCTAGATGGGCGGCAATCCTATTGAAATGCTCCGAATATAAAGAATACATTCGTAATTAGTTTCTGGTGTGGAATTGTTCTCACTAAATGAAATTGGAATCAGTCGTAGCATTAAGAAGCTCATATGAAGAACCGTGGATGGACGTTGATATGGGCTGACAGGATCAGATGAAAAAAATAAAGATGAGGGTTTGTTTTTCGCCTTTGTGTACAGCGTCTAAAAAACACTTCACGGCTCGGATTCGGGCCCTGTCGACGAGATCTTGTGTCCCAGGTTTTTTTTTCTTCTCCTTTTTGAGATGGACTTGGTTTGGACGAGTTAGGAGGTGGGGTCGATGGGAAAGAAGGCGACTCAACCCTGCCTTCACAAACAACTTCCCCGGCCCCACTCTTCTACTCCCCACCCGTGCATTTCCCGACCCCCTCCCGCCACCGTTATTGATGGAGGGGAAGGGAAGTAGGAGCGGGAAATAGAGAGAGCTAGAGGATTAGTTTTGGGGGAGAGCGTTTTGTGAATTCCCCCCATTGCCACGTATTTGGAGAAAAAATAAGTGTTTTACTTCGGTAAAAGAGTGCACCAGTCTCTAGTTTTTGGCGGTTTATTATCCCATAATTAGTTTCATTTTTAGTATTAGCAAATATTTTTATTATTTGTATTAGAAAGTAGTTTTAGTATTAGTAAGTATTAGTTTCATTTTACTAATACGAAGCACAGCTTTGATATCAGATATCTAGGTAGTTTTCAAGCATTTTATCTGCAGTTAAAAGCATTTACGTAATATGTAGCTGTCACGTGATTTGGTTAAACGAGTTGAATAGAGAAAGAGACAGACGTGTACAGAGACTTAGAAGAAGAATCCATTGGTAAAATACCGGCTTTAATTTTCCTTATAATTGCACTTACGTATTGATTTATTTTCGATGCAATACATTTAACTGCACTGCACGTGCCACTTTGATAGTGGAATTCCATTGGCGTTTTCTGAACGGAAATCGAGGATGGGAGGTCGTAAGGTCCGTTAGTAGGCTATGTTATAAGCCTAAATTGGCGGAACAAGTGGACTCCGAAAGTCAGGGAGCTTCCTCTTGGATGTTTAAGTTTAATGGAACGGTACGTTGGTATGTCTATATATAGTATGAAACTGTAGACTGAAAGAGTACCTCATTAACCTGAAATTCTTAAAAAAATTCGAATGCTTCAATTTTAGTGAGATATTTGTTGTTAATGCGTGCAGAACTCGTCAAATAATTAAGAGGGATTTTTATGGATATCAGATATCTCTCAATTCCAGTAAAAAGGTAAATGACAGGAGAATGCCGATGGGGAGGCTGAATAGGGCATTAGGTTTGGGTAAATTTTATATGAATAACATTGTTGGATGCTCAACTATAGTTGTAATTTTTTTCTAGAACTTCATTGGAAATCTTGATATCATTCTTCGATGATTGGTGACTTGCATTCGATCAGACTTAGCACCTGTTTATAATTTAGGGAAAGATACAATACGTGTACAATAGGTGACAGTAATTTAATAATGTATGCGTTGTCAAACACACTTATTCAACACTTTTTATGCTCTAAATATCTATTAAATCTGCCAACAGCATCTTAAGAAGTAATACTGTCACGACTGATTATTTTGCAAAATTCTTATCATATAGTTCTTGTGAAGCCGCCAATGTGAAATTTGATCGTTAAATGAGATAAAACTGAACGTCTCAGGCACAGCGAGCAATTAAACTAAAACTCTCTTTTCTTATTTTAAATTCCGGCATTTAAGATTTGTTAACAATCAGAATGTCAATAAATGAACTGCATATACTCTTTAAATATTTACCAGTTAGTAAAATAAAGTATTTGACGACGAAATAATAAACTTGTGAATGTTAAAGAAGTTCAAGAAATGACAATTTCGTTAAATGTTTTCAGATACTTTTAAAAATGTACTTTGTGAAATTTTCAATTTTTACTGTGGTCTTTTAAAATAATTTACTTGAAAAACTACCTCATTGAAGTTTTACAAGTCTTGCCTCTTTCACAAAAATCTTCTTCAGCTTTTTTTAATGATGTCCGACAAAAGTAGCAAATTCTTAATGCTGTCACTTCAGCAATGAACCTGCTTTCTTGAAACCTCAAGGTTTTCTCTATAGTTAAAGTTTTCGCATTTGAGAGCCCATTAAAAGGAAACAGTCTCCTTGAAGTCCATTGCAGAATTTTCAAAAGGATTCTTAATGCTAGAAAATTTACTGGATAAGAAAAATGCTTCCTGATGTCTATTTGCCCTTCAATTTAAATTTGATAAATGTGTGAAGGACCTACGTAGATTATTTACAGGGATTTTACAATTGCTATTAGAGAGCTCTCTAACCTTAGCCTGAGAATCGAATTCGGCTTACTATAGTTATAACGTTTTTTCAGGGCCTCTACTTTTCAATCCGAAGCCCATTGATACCAAATAATTGAATGAATAGTTACAAATTTAGTAGTAAGCAAGTTAAATAGAGATTTTTCCCTTATTTACTGACAATATGCTGTGGAATATTTATGGAATTAGTCATTTCAAGAATAAACAATTTTATGTGCTTAAATATAACCAAGCAATACGTTTAATTACTCCTGGAAATGGAATTGGAGCTACATGTCTTTGTGTGAAGGAAAACTCAAATTAGAACTTGAGTAAAAATAAAAACCACATAACTACGTCTGTTGTGAATTATGATAAAATGTTTAAAACATGATAAATATACATTATTAATATCCGCATTTAATTAATTCAACATATTTTGCAAATTTCACGGGAATATAATCCTAAGTTTTTGTCCCTATCCTCCCTATTTGTCCCTTTGTATTTTTATTAAAGTGTATTTGTTTCATTGAATTCTGTCAGCAAAATAAACATCCAGTTAAATATTTACTTAAATGCAAATTCATCAAAGACAACAATAAATTGTGAACTTTTGAGAATACTTTGTGATATATAAAGCTCCCCTGGGAAGCAGAATATACTTTTTCTCATGTCCAGAGTCCAGGTCAGTAATCAATTATAGCTTATTGCTCTACGATACGTTAGGGACGTTTCCTTGTGGGAAAAGGGACTAGCTGTATTACTCTGGATAACGGCGAGCGTTGAAGTCTCCATGTAGAGATGATATTTGGTACCCGATAGATGATATCGTAACACCATTTGTAGTAAAATACTCAGAGTATTTATTATTTTTCATGAGAAATTCATTGAACAGAAATATTTTTAATATTTTTTAGGCCATTGTTCCATATTTTTACCTCAATTACGTGGCGCGTGTTTGTTTTGCTCAGCATTTGAGCGTATCTCTGCAAGGAGAGTGGATAATAAAGAGCTCACGTACGTAAACTCAACTTTTGAAGTCTCAAAAACAGTGATAATGCATAAAAAATGGATTTATATATGTATGCCCTCATTATTGTCAGCTTAATAATTTATATTTTTATTAAACTGAATATTTACTGTAAAAATGTGGTGCTTACGCCATAAATGAGAAACATTTTTTTGAAATCATTGCTTATAGGATTATGTCATAAGAAAGCTTTCATATGATTCTTCCCTTGATTGATTAGGCAAATGATGTTAATTAGAATCACATTTTAACGGCAATTAGTGATGCTACCAAAAAAATCAAATATAAGTTATTTCAATTAGAATGAAAAACTATCATATTGAGAATTTTAACTAAAAATAAAGAGGATGATTGAAATATCAATACGTAGGTTTGATCCAAATTTTAATTAGAGTTTTAAAAATATTTCACTTAAATTATTTATTACAGTATATTGTGCAATAGCAAGGTTGACTTGATGCATTATTTCAATTCAACAATGTAAAAATTAGGGTAAAAATAACATGGCCGTTTTACATTGAATTAAATTTACAGTATAAAATTTCATGTAAAAAAGTGAAATTTATTTGTACTGAATTTGTTTCTTTTCGACTAAAACCTTAGTCATAATTTAGTTTCTAGGCTGATAATTTCTTCGTATTCGGTTACAAAATAAAATTCTAGTGAGAATTAATGAATAATCTCTAAAATTATGTAAAAATTAAACGATTTGGATGAAATTTATGTACACATTAAAGGATTATGGCGTATTATAAAAATGAACTATTTTATTCATGAAAAAATGACCTTTGTGATTTTTTTGTTTACCGCTAATATTTTTGGAGAACACCATGATTTCTTACTTTGAGTGGCTAAGTTTAATTTCTAATAATTTTCAAAGTAAATGTGCAGTTTCAATCACCAGAGGAAAACAAATACATGCAAGAGGAATAAAACACTTTCAATCAAATTTAAAATTAATTTCTTATACTTTATTTCCATCCGTGACTGTTTATAATCTCTACTTCTTCCTAATGCAATACTAATTATCTTGTGTTCTGAAGACTTTTCTTTCCCAACTTCCAACTTATTTGGGTAATGTACATTAATTATCGTCCGTGGTTCTATGCCCATAAAAACGTCTATAGTTAAAGGGATGCTAGATTGAAATGGTTTGATTCGCCTTAAAACTAATTACCCAAATGGAATTTCTTTTTCTGTCTATTTCCCCACTTTTTACCACTCATATTTCTATAAGTATTCTCATATACACTCACATAATCTTCGTCATCAAGCTCTAGCAAAGGGATTCCAGAGATCTTATTCTTGTCTAATACATTTTACCAAAAACTCATGTGTATGGGATAACCATGCTACTGTCTCGCGACTATTTTTCATGCACTGCTGCTTTTTTTGTTACTTTATTTGAGCAAAATAGCTGCGTGTGCGTCAATAACGTCAGTTCAGTTTGGCCTACCCTTCTCTAGCTACCTGTGGACTACCTACTCAAGTTTTATGGCTCCCTCTTCAAGTTAAGAAAGTTTCAATAGTTCTAATATCATTCCTCATAGCGCAACATATGACAAACTCTTATTAGTGAATTTGAATATGGAATATTTTTGGTATTGTGGGTTTTAGGAAACTGTCAGTCAATAAAGTGTAAAAGTGAATAAATCGGAAGAGAAAATGAATTTCTGGAGTTGTAATAATAGTAAAATAGAAAACTAACATGCAAATGTCAGGGTGAGCTAATGTTAACTCTTTAAGCTGATTGATTTGGGGATAATACAATCTTATTTCGAAACCGGGTAATAAAGTTATAGAATTAATACACATATGATATAAATATTTAACAAAATAAAAGTCGTACACCTCATAAGTAAAATTTGTTGTCTCAGGCGTAACTTTATGGAATTTGCATAACATATTGAAATGTAATGAAATAATTGACTTTGTAATTCCACACACTTTTGCAATTTTCCACACACTTTGTAATTCCACACCACTAGTGTGTGGAATTACAAAGTCAATTATTTCATTACATTTCAATATCTTCATAAGTAAGTTGTTAGATGCCTTTGTAATTCATGTTGACATGCCTTCCACCTATTATGATAAAGAAGTGACAGAGGAAACATTATCATTATTGGTAGTATACCATTTAAGGTGTATTTTGGATGGACGAAATAATCGTCGATGCATTTCTTAGCTCCGTTTAAAAAGATGCAATCTGAGACTCTGTTCTTCAATGCCGAATAATTTTCATCTGCCATCATTCTGTTCAAAATGCATAACCTTTTCTTCCCCGCAACTCACTTTCCTAATTTAATACACGTTAAAACATTTTTCACCATTCCATCGCCAATCAAAATACTATTCATCCATTAGTTCAATAGTTTCAGCCTCAACTTTGTGGAAGTTCATTTTAATAAATGAAAAAGAAACACTTTGTTCCAATCCACCAATTTATAATAAATGAAAAAGAAACACTTTGTTCCAATCCACCAATTTATTACAGGTACGACTAGTTTCGACGCTACGGCGTCATCCTCAGGTACAAAAACTTTGTACCTGAGGATGACGCCGTAGCGTCGAAACTAGTCGTACCTGTAATAAATTGGTGGATTGGAACAAAGTGTTTCTTTTTCATTTATTATAAATTGGTGGATTGGAACAAAGTGTTTCTTTTTCATTTACTATTCATCCATCTTTATTGTTTCATTTAATTCCCACAACAACCCTACACCCTAATTTCCTCCAATCTACGCCAATCAGTTTACTTTTGGGGACCAAGTTTACGAGCCATACAAAATATTAGTTCCAAGTCAAAAGTAGTGGCGAGTCTTTTCTCAACTTTGATTAACGTCCCTGTCATTTGTTTACTTCTTGTGAAAGCTTATTCTTCTGTTGAAATTCTTCTTCCAATATTGATACTACTGTGATAATCTTGTTCCAAGTTACTACCTAGATAAAAAAACTGTTCCACCCATTCTAGTTTTTGTTTTCCTATTATAATGTATAACTTAGCATGTATTTTTCTTGAAAACCTCATAAACTCTGTTTTGATTATATTGATTCTCATTCCATACCTATGCTCTCAGCTACCATTTTAATGCTCTCAGCAATGACTTTAATCCTATCGATAACTGGCTAACTAAAGCTCAATTATCTTCAAGCCTAATTGCGTTATGGATTCCCCACTGACTTTCATTTCTATCTTCAGGTACTCCTTTGCCATTTTAGGCATTTACTGTAGACATTAGTTAAAAGAATGGGTGATAGTGGACAACTTTACCTTTCTCCTCTTCTTAGAGACTGCCCATCCCGACTCTCTATTCGCCACATGCACCTGAGCGGTTTGAAATAGGAGGGAGGTTATGGATAAGTCCCCTGTCCCTTTAATCTACTCCTATCTTCTGTGATAAGTTCATTATTCTATCAAATTCATTTTTCTATCAAATTCATTTTGTGGAACCCCTTCTTAAAATCGTGAACGATTAAAACAAATAAATTCTTATTTTACTCTATTTTCCTCTCGAATCATGACTTTATTACTGCCATGCCATCATGCAACGGAACTATTTAATCGGGTGAAAATTACGCTTGTTTTGAATTAAGTCTTCCTCCAGCATGTACGAGTACATAACTTTGCATGCTATTTTAGGTTTTTCAGTGAATATCTCTTCCCTTTTTCCTTCCTCTCTAACATCATCGCTCATCCCTTACGCTTCCTACCAAGTGCTTGCATCCCCTGCTACACTCCTTTTTGGTCGATCGTGGGGTATTTATTTAGATG
The DNA here is from genome assembly GCF_022747635.1 of Hetaerina americana. Taxonomy (NCBI): domain Eukaryota; kingdom Metazoa; phylum Arthropoda; class Insecta; order Odonata; family Calopterygidae; genus Hetaerina; species Hetaerina americana. The sequence continues at coordinate 37,152,981 of NW_027286763.1, forward strand.
TAGATGCGTACCTCCCCCATTCATGGGCCCAAACCGATCATCCCCAAAGTGATCATAAGCTTTCTTAATCATCCACTTATTGGTAATTTTTGATGACTGTTACTACGTTTGAAATCAAATAAGGTTGCCTTAACCTTTTTCGGTATGGTAGCAACGAAACGTTTCGGCCAAATTCATCCCTCACCAATGAATGCTATCAATTAACCCATAAAGACTCTTTCTCCCAAGTTTTCCAAAGTCCTTATGTGTATTTGCGTTACTATTATGCATCCCCTCGGCCTTGCATGATTTCAATTCCATAAATTTTCTTTCTCTCTCGCAATCGCGTATGCCTTGCTATAAGTTATTTCCATCTATGTCACATTATCTTTCTGTCTGAACTTTTATCGTGGCCTAATAGGTTTACCATGTCTTTTAATCCTTTATACATTCTTTCCATCTCTCTTGAAACTTTCCTATTTTAAATGGTGATTTTCTTGCCATTTCTTTAAGAGTGTGTACGGAATATGCCTTCATTACTTTCTGAAAGCCCTTCTATCTTTCTATATAGTGCACAAACTTCACCCGTCCTCTTTTTTCCAAGTATTCGCCCTATGTCCTCCACCGCGCACCTTTCACCCCAAATGTTTTTCATCTCAATTTATTATTTATATTTTAATACTATATTTTACCTAATTCTGTTTTTACACACTTCTATATCCTTCTATCTTACTAATTATCTCGTCGGTAATCCATAGTTTCTTTGTCCTTTTCCTTGCAACTTTTTCTGTAGTTTCATTTGCTTCAATATTTTTGTCTTTATATGTTATCATTTTTCTTCTTTTCTACCCACCCTTACCTTTGGGCTCTTAATTTTCTTCTGCTGCCTCCTGTTCTCTTTTCTTTTCATCTTGGTTCATACTTTTATATTATATTACTCCAACAATATTTCTGGTTTTATCCTCATGAATCTGGCGATACACTTCACTCGTACAAAATTATAATTTGTATCCGCATTCGCTCCAGGAAAACTGTTCGAATTATTACGCTGCTCTAAAAATATTTTACTTTAATATATGAGTATTACAGATAAGTTTTAATCCCCGGACCTTTAACATGTACAACTACGTTTATTGTGAGGCTTATACCAAGTGTTAATATTGTTTAAATCCAGTCTTTTGTAGAATTCTCTTGGTTTCTCCCCACAGTCATATCTTGTTCCTAAACCGTAGTTCCTACTTCGCGACTATCTGTTCCTTTTCCTACCGTCACTCCAATCCCTCATCACTGTCAAATGTTTCCTCACAGGAACACCCACCATTATGTTCCCTAACTGATCGTATACTCTATCGAGGAAATTCTCCCTATAATTATCTGGTGGCATGTAAACTGAACAAAGATCAAGTTTGTTTGCTCCGCTTTTAGTTCTACTAATACTATTCTATCAGTCAATTGCTCTGTGTACTACGCTTCTACCTACCGTTTTGTTCAGTATAATAGATACCCCTCTTTAAATATCTTCCCCTTCGCTGTATATTACTTTATTACACCTCCAGTAATCACCACTATTCTTCCATCTCACCTTGCACAACTATAAGTAGCATATCTATATTTCCTCTTCCCATTCTTGGCTTTGTATTTTATAAATTCCCTGTCTTTAAGATGATTTTAATATTCCAAGTCTATCTTCTGACTGGTTTGGTTCTATATTGGGTCTTATTATCTGCTGCTTTCGTTCCACTTTGCAGGGATTTCGTCTGACAACGGTCCTGTAAGCGTTGCCCATCCCTTTGCCGGGACGGCACTCAACCCGGATTCTGTAGTTGCCAGTAATCATATTTTTTATCACTAACACGATAAATAACTAAAGTAACCTACCCGAAGGTTAGATGATAGCCAAGCGTTCTACCGTTGAACTACCATGTCCCGCGTATTTTAAATAGGAAAGGAAAAATGAATACTCCTGGGAAAATTTAAACCTCAAAATAGAGAACAAAAAATGAATGTAAAATATCTATTCTTTAGATGATAGTGGGAATATGTTAACTATAATTTCAAATAAAGAGAGCTATTGGAAAATTAAAAAAAACGGACCTCATTGAAACCGGGGGAACATTACACGTAATACTAAATTGGGAAACTGGTACATAAGTAATGCATGACAAAAAGGGAAGAAATAGGCGGAAATAAACTCAGAGAAATGAGTAATTAATATGATTAGGAATATTTTAATTAAGTGACAATATAAAAAAGCAATTGAGTAAATAAAAACTAAAATTAAAGAGTTCAGTTTGGTCGAACAATCCAGAAAGATAAATCCAAAAATATTAATGATAAGAATAAAAAACCTATTGGTAAATGTAGCGAGGTATGTAATGATAGAATTGCAAAAGTCAAGGAAAAACATCAATTAATAGTAGACTCATCAAAAGCATTTGAATCCGTATACGTGGTCATAATAATATTTAATATGTTCGTCAAAATATGTGACACAGGTAAGCTGTCGGATGTGTTAATAGAAGTTGCTATGGTAAATAGCGATATATGATAAATATCGAGCATTGCCCTAATTCCCACAGTTGAAATGTTATGAATATTTGAGCAATAGGAAATTAAGATACCAAATCTGCTCACAACAATTTTAGGGCTTTAGAATTTTAATTAGCATTTTCAGATATACATAATCAGAACGTCATTGATACGTATAATAATATATTTTTCTTGTTTATATTTTAGCAACTTCCAATAAATATTTTATGAATTTTTTCGCGTAATGGTGCCCATTGCTGTTTCTAGTTGTAATCAAAATCTAGAGCGATAATGATCATAGCTCTCCCCCAAGATTTAGATGGCGAAGATAATGAGAGCCGAACTCGCAAACCATTTCAATTGGAATAGTTGAGGGGTCAGTCATAGTCATTGAACACCATCTTTTTCTCTGAGGATCCTCTGAGTATAATCCAGGGACAAACATTTTCAATCAATTAGAAGAAATCGCGCGTAACAATTAAGTTTCGCTGAGGAGTGGGGCGGGGGATGGTGAATCTGGTGTATTGGGATAAGAGGGAGGGAGGGAAGGGAGGTGAGTGAGGTGTCATCGTTTCATTGGCGGAAGGAGGGGCTGGAAGAGGGGAGGGAAGAAAAGAGGGAAATAAGAGGATAAGGAGTGATCTCCGTGGGTAGTAATTGGGACGCGGCGGCTGATGCTCTTTTGTTTCTTCTGACCGTTGCGAGAGGCCGACTTGGGGGTTGGGATGAGGAATGGGGAAGGAGGAGGGGGGAGAGTGGCAGAGGAAGGGGTGCGTGGGAGAAGAAAGGGAGGGGAGCGGCGAGTGGGAGAGAGAAGTAAGAGAAGGGGGAGGTGGAGAGGACGGTAGGGATAACGACGAAATCCCACTTCAGGGGTCTAAAGAAACTCGTTTAGCGGACGCCTCTCTCTCCCACTCTCTCTCTCTCTAGGGTATTTCCTTCTCTCTACCCTCCGGCCCTTATGGCGTACGGGAAAGAAAAAAAATCCGTCCTCGCTGCGACAAGCGAATTGCTAAAAGGTAGTGAGCGGAGAGAATGGAGGGTGGCAGGGGGGAAAGAAGAGGAGGGGGTTTATAAGAGTAAGGTTTATTATTAGGGCGGAAGCGCTAGGGAGGTAGGAGAGAGAGGGGAGGGGGGCGGCGTAATTAAATGCATGTGGCGGGCGGCAAATGCGGCGGCTCCCCGAAAAGATGTCCGCCGCACTCGTGCGAGTACCAGCCTTCTTTCTTGTTTTTTTTTTCCATTCGCGAAAGAAAGGGAAGACCTATCCTGGCGTCTTTCAACCGAGTTTTATTACCTTAACGAAAATTAAGGAAGGAATTATATCCAGATAAAAAGAATTCCTTCTCTTTACTATGAAAAATATCTGAAGACATTTTCTTTTAATATGAGTGAATTTTACGTGGCAATATCTACCTTAGCTTAAATGTGTAAACCTAACCGTATGTTAATGCTGAATATATAATTGATCGATGAGAAATAATCAGAAAAAAGAATTGAAATAAGTTAGTAGATGGAAAGAAATTTGAAACGGCAGATGAATTTTAGAATGGTATCTTTTCCTTTTTAAATTCGTTAACTACATTTTTTTACTGTTACTTTTGAAATTGTTAAAAATAAAAAAATATATTCTCTAGTCTTTAAATATTTCACCATACTTTTATTAACTGTTAATTTATTATCATGATTCAACGCCTTTTCTCCAATAAATGGATTCATTTTTATTACACCATGGGCATCTTTCATCACATCCCCATAGCGCTGCATCAAACTTTTGAATCCGCCTTGTCGAGCCATGACTGAACGACGAACGGAGCTTTCTCTCTGATCTCAGGAAAATTACAAATGATGCAATACTCATCTCCATTTTAACAGCATTGGTTCGTATTTTTTAACTCTCAAGTACGTATAAAGGACTACGCTGTATTAAAACATAAAGACTTGTTTTCCAAAAACAATTTCTCTCACACACCACACATTTGGATAAATTGAGATTTTATCAGAGCTAACTGTAGCATTCACATTTAAACCTATCATTTTACGTTATTAATATTTCTTCAAACCTGTATATTCCCTCAAACAACGCGCTCCGTGTTCTCATATTTCAATATTGGCAGCTGAGCAGACATTTGTATCCATGCAGCGTCATCTATTGATTGTTTCCAAAATCACTGAAGTGGTTGCTTGGATTCAATGGCCGTGTGCCTGTCAGTGAATACAGAGAACACATCCAATGTCCGCTAAAATCATTACTCTCGTAAGTCAAATGTATGATTAGATTGTTGTGCGCAAAAGGTTGATCAGCTGCCCAAATTTATCAGGAATTGTGCCTAATTTATAAACCTACAGCAATGAGTGAATAAAAGGTTAGACAGTTTTATTGAGATTTCAAAAATGACTACCAAAATGTGCATGAAGTAGAGCAGAGTGTGAGACCAATTGTTCAAATGGATGTAATAGTTCAACAAGTGGGCCAAGAGCTAGAATCTGATCAAAGATTTACGATTAGTGTCTGGCTGATAAATTTCCTCTTACTGGATGCACCATATTTGCAGGATTGTTACGGAAGAGCTCTAATATAAAAAAATGTGCAACCTGGGTACCGAAAAATCCTCATAAACTAATACAATGAGCAAATAATTTTTATAAGAGGAGGTTTGATGGACCTCTTTTGATCTTTTAATTAACCACCCTACATTTTCAACGTTGTATCTAGTAACTATATCCTCTTCTTGCACTAGAAACAGTGTCTTCGTGGATAACGATTTGAAGACGGGGAGAACTCAAGACCACCGTTGTCAACTGGTTTAATCCCCTGGTGGCAAAATTATATACTGAGGAATTAAAGAAGCTGCTGTACCGTTACGAAAAGTATGTACTTAGAATGAAAGGTGATTATGTAATAAAGAGAAGTAGGTTTGTTGGAAACTAAAACCGTCAATAAATAATTTTACTAACTAATATATTTTGAATGGCCAAACAGCAATTACTTTTTGAATATGCTCCGAATTTGACTGATTGGTACAACCTCATCTGTGTTAGAGAGTCGTCCTCGTACAGTTTGTAATATGAGATGCCAATTATTTAATATTTGAGTCTTCATGATTTTTATTGTTTTTCGAGGATAGCACATGAGCTTTTCTGGATACTCCAAAATGTTAAAAGCCCACCATGGCAATTTGAAGTAATAATTGACCAATTTTTATTTTCCATTCCGTTCTTATTTCTTGGTTTAAACTTTTTTCTTTCCAGCCATAAAAGATGAAAAAACTTATGGTATTAAGATAAAAAACATTGTCAGCGTAAACTTTGACTATTGTGCTCAGGTATGTGAAGGTGAAATTTAAAGAGAATGACTCGAAATTTTCAATTTGATGCTTTTATTCTGAAAAATGCTTTGTTCGTTATGATAATTTCTGCACGGAAATGTTTGCGTTTTACTTTTCTTTTTAGTGGGAGTTTTTAACGAGTAAGCTACGTACCTTCTCCACCTTTTCAATGCGTGAGTGGGAAATATGTCAAGTTCCATTTTGGTGGACTCAGGATCTCAGGATTGGGCTGCATTAAACGAATTCATTTTGGAGAAGGAGTAAGTATCTGCGACTATCCTCGTTTTACATTAAAATGGGAGTCACATATATGGGTTTAAGAGTTGATTTTATGCCTTCGCGATTCATATGGTTCGCTACTTTTTATGTAGGGACCCTCCCACGGCCTTTCCCAGTAAATATCGTGAGCTGTCACATCCTCCCCTCCCCCCGCCCGCAACCACGATACCATGCTCTCCCGAGCGGAAGAGGCGCGCAGGCAGCAATGTCGTTGCCGCGCCGTTCCTACCTCTTGGCTCCAAGGCGCAGCGGAAGGGAGCGGCGACACATTATTCCGAGACACGCAGACTTCAGCCGCGCCACTCGACGCCCAGTAAGGGAAATGAGTCAGCGGTGCGGGCGATGGTGCCGCCGGGCAGGTGGCGGTGGTTCCGCCAGGGAGACATAAGAGGGGTAGGGAGAAGTATGTGTGTGTGCTGACGATGGCCTCTGGTTGTTGTGCATTCGGCAGAAATGAAGGGGATGGAAGGGTTCGTGGAGGGGTGTGGCACTGATTTAGGGGAGGGGAAGCAATGATTTAGCGGATTTGAATTGAGTGCCGAAGATACTTGAGTCAGATCTAAAATGGTCAATATCTACGATACATTTTATGTTTTTGATGATATAAATTTTAATGCTCGTACTATATAGTGTCCCTGCAATGACCTACATTTTTAGATTTAAAGGATCAATCTTCGCCATGGGATGTAGAAAATTGCAAATTTTATGACTTTTGAATGATATAAACATGGTAAATTGTTTCGCGACGCACTCAAGTACTGAAAATCATGATAGTTGAGTTTGATGAGAAGAAATTGCGTTAGGAAGGGAGTATGCAGCCAGGAAGATACTCACCCAGGAAAGCATAGGTTAGAAATGCTACGCAATTCACGTACAATTGGAAATGAAGAGTGTTCCAAAGGTTTTCTTCGTTACTTTGAAAGAAAATAATTATTTATCATGGTCTACGGATGTCATTAGGCAGAAAAATGCTCCTAAGGGATGGCATGGCATTGTTTTTTTTTCAGTAAAGTGCATGTTGGGAAGATAGGCGTCCGGCAAAGACAGATGCCTGCAGGCGGATGCGATTTCGTTGCATTCGGCGTGTGCCCCTGTTTGGTCGTCCTGGTGCAAAAAGGGGAGCTCTTTTGTATTATTGCTATCACTATATTTTTTTCTCCCACAGAATCGTCACCCTGCCGATTCTCTTCTCAGTGGTGAACGCCCGAAGCGCCAATCACGATGCGCAAATATCGGAACTTGGAGAAAAAAGAAATAAAAGGAGAGAGGGAAATGAGAAACGGTGAGAACAATCCCTGTGCAAAAATTAAATGCCATCTTTAATTATTTTCCGTTCCTCTCCCCTCTTCGTCCCTCTGGGACCCCTCGTGAGGTTCATTTTATTCTGAATGGAAAGAACGGGGTTTGTAATGGACGTGCCCTTTATGGCGTGGCCACATGTAGGGGCCCGCGACTACGAGGAGGGAGAGGAGGCTAAGGGGCCCTAGGATGGGGTCGCAGCGCCACCCCAGGACATCTCTCGCGAATCGCGGTTTTTGAGGAGTGCTGGCGGGGTTCCACTTAGGCCCGCATGGGATGTGGCAGAACCGGGCAAAGGAACTACCGTGGGATTTAGCATGAATCCATTTACCTGTAACAGGAGAGAGTAATGCCTTCAACCTCATGCGTAGGGACCTCAGAGCATTAAAAGCAGAGTATGTAAGAATTGTGCAGTAGATTCTCGAGAAAATGAACAAGTAAAGAACTAGAACAAATGGAAATAAGTAAATGTGATGTGGAAGCAGAAACAGAAGTATGATTAGAACATGTGATGGGATGGTAGTGGAAAGGAAGAGTAATCGAAGGGAAAGAAACTGGCGGAGGCGGTGGCTTTCTTTGAATAGCGGCAACGCTCCGTCAATCCCCGGTGATCACCAATAAAACCCAAATCCCAGCGCTGAGCAACTGTTGTTGGAAGAGGGGGATCTGAAGGCAAAGGAAGAGATGTGCAATTGACTTGAGATGAAGATATGGCGGCAAATCATTCTACGGATGAACACATTCAGGATTTGAAGGTATAATCTTTGCCTTTAGCGAGACGAAGCAATAACTGCTCTGAACCTCGCAGAGACCATCGGGGTACTGGTAGAGCTCCTGGCTGTATGATGGGTAAGGTTAAGAAGAACTCTGGAGAAGAATATTCATGAAAAATGCTGAGGCAGAAACTAAAGACAGAAATTTTGTTAGGAATAGTCCCCAAAAAAATCAACTTAACACGTTAAAAGGTAATAGCCCTTGAATTTACCAAATGCATACATCGGTCTTTTTCGATCCTTTTTAAGGAACAATTACTGATCAAAAGAGCAAATTAATATAAATATTACCTATTAGGAATGAATAAGTAAATTTACAATTGGTACATATAGAGCATACATACTATTGGCTTAAATATTCTTCTTCATACATTATTGTTTATTGTCTATTAAATGCAAGGCATTGTGAAGAATATGACCAAATTTCACTCTACTATTAAATTGACTTTGTGGGCACTTTGGGATAGTCAAAATCAACTTGAAATTATTACTATCTTTAACGCCAAATGATTGATATGTATTTCGATTATATGATATGTCACAAAATTCATCAAAATTATAATTTCTAAGGCATCCAATAGGTAAAAACCAGTTTAAAAATTCAAAGAATCTGAGTGGAATGCCGTAGCAGTAAAGATACAGTTGACAGATTTATAACGGAGGCATCAGCTAATGTGCGTTACAATGCAACAATATCTAGGTGTATAAATCATTCGTTGTTGACAGGGATTTTTCGAAGTGTGCTGAGGTATTCCTGACTTGCTTAACTGGCTAAACCACTCGGCCGGGCATAGAGGGATCCGGGTTTGAATTTCGGTCAAAGCAAATGGTTTTTACATTTTGAAAAGTGCTGCATTTTCATTGAATAAATAAGCTTTGTATTTTTTCACATAAAAACTTCTTTATACTACTACCGGTTTTAATGCTTAGACGACATCATGAGTTCGTCGAGTCAATGCGTCGTACCCGGTAGTAGTTAAAGATTTTTTGGGTTGAAAAATACGGTATATTTATTTAGTGATCATATATTTTCACCAAGTAGTCTCAAATTATCGGACCCATGCCTACTTGTCAATTGAAAAATTTAATTTTGATGTAAATCTCATTCTTTATTGGGGTCTAACAATAACTAATTAGTGATTTCTTACCTTTGGTAAGCTCTGGCGCATTGTTTTTCAAAATATCGGGACCTCCGCCCATAACTGACTTAGATATCAATGTAATGGAATGCAATTTTTAAAAAGACATACTTTAGGTAAATTCGTGGTGCTGTACTAATGGTATATTTCTTACAAAAGACGAAAAATGTTCCATAACGTAAGTGCTTTTTGCCAAAGATTTATGGACAGGCCTTCACACGTTGCGGATTGTATTCTTGTGTTACAATAATGCTTACTTTAAGAAAGTTAAATGAATACATTGCAGGGATAAAGAAAAGTTCATTTGTTAACTCATTCTGTGAAATTTATAGTAACATCGGGACATGTAGTATAGGTTACAACTTATTAAGTGGATATCCTAAAATATAGTGTGTATGGTGAGCAATTATTTTATCTTTTCCCAATTCAAAACGATCCGCAGTATCTCAGGTTTTGTTGTGACATATGGCGCATCTTATAAAACATAAAAAGTGCTGAGTTGACTTGAGCATCAAAAGCACTTATTATTTGAGAAGTGCATCTACATAAAAGTTCTTAGAGCAAGTAAATGATTTGAAATCCATTACCCCTTCCTATTTGCCAACTTTCGAGCTCATTTATTCTGTAGTCATTTCCAAAAGAGCAAAGGACATAAGTGTGAATATGAAAAGATTGAGCAGATGTGATGACAGATATGGGAAAATGCATAGCGAAGGACGCACACTCGCGCCATTCAGCAACGACTTCATCTTCCTCGCTCAAATGGGATGGAACTCTCGAGAGGCACAAGGGGTAGTGGGGGAGCCATCAAGTACCCTCTCCTCTTTCTCCACTCTGACGGGAAAACCACCTCTCCTCATCCTTCGCCATGGAAGACACCGCGTACCAACCTCTCTCTCTCTCTCTCGCTGTATTCCCTTCAATGCAGACGTCGCTACCCCCATGACCACCGACGTTCACCAGTGAAAAAAGGGCCGAAACACATGAAAGGAATTTTTTGAGTGCAACAGGACGCTTGAGAGAGGAAACCTTTTTTTGAAAAGCTCTTCCAGTCTTTGCTCTCCCACCACCTACGCCATTCTCAAAATACGTGTACGTAGGGAAGCAACACGGGGGAGAGGGAAGGAGGGGGCTAAAGGCTCGTGCGTCTGTTGTCCCGATGGACGTGAAATGAGTCCATCGTGTCTCTTCGTAAACCCCCCACACTATTTCCTGCGCGCATTCGAGACGTGTACCTCAAGGCATCATCTTCGAGCCACCTCTTGTGCTTCACTCTCTTCGTCTCTGTATCTCTCGCTCACCTTTCTTCACCCCGGCTTGATTCCTCTTTCCACTCTATTCTTCTAAAAAGTCACTCACTCCCTCACTTCAAAAGCTACCATCTCCTCTCTTCCTCTGTTTATTCTCAGCCCGACATTTCACGCCCCTTCCACCCACCGCGTCGCACCCCCTCTACCGTCGTGCCCCGCCGCGTCAGTCGCTCGCTCATCGAATGCCACGCTCCAAGCGCCCCCGGTGCTCTTCTCTCGCCCCCGCTCACATTCGCTATTTCTTGATCCGAATGCTCTCCACAATTCTCTCGCCCAATCGGCTTCCAACATGCGCTCCTCCTCTTCGAATTCCCCTCCCCGCCATTTCATTTTTCTCCGCCACCATCGCACTCATCCACCTCTACCCTTACACTAATACTGATTCGTTCTCCCTCTTCGAAACTATGACTTCTATATCTTACCGCGCACTATTTTTTTTCTATCGAAGCAATTTTAATAGATAAACCTTTGCCATTTTCGGAAGTTATGCTAACATAAATATAAGTGTGAATCCTTAAGATGAAATAGTGTACAGAGCAATATCACTTCCATGGAAGCTTTATCTAAAATGCATGCAACTATTGATCAAAACCAATGATAAAACAGAAAATGATATTTCAAATTATTTGAAACAATAATTAAGGATTCCTCATGGCCAATTCGGTAAGCACAAGAAGGTAACATAGTATTTTATGCAATAGTAGAAAGGCTAAGAAAAGTATTAAGTAGATTTTCATGATGGAATATATAAAGAAACTTTGCGCATTAGATTAATTTCTTATAAGTTGCAGTTCCATTCAAAGATGAATATGAAAAGTGTATATAGCCTTAGTTTTTATGTAAGTGAATTTCGCTATTTGATAATTACGATAGCTAGATGTAGTTTATTCCTCGCAGTGGTCGGATATAAACCAATATAATTATATAATTGTAATATAAGTAAGTAATAGATTATTACAATTATATGTAATTTATTTATGAGTGTTAAATCATTTTGGTGCATATGTTCTGGTCGCAATTTAACATATATATATATATATATATATCTATATATATATATATATATTTACTTTATTTTAGTTCACATACCGAAATATATATATATATAGTATATATATAATATATATATAATATATATAATATATATTATATATATATATTTATATATATATATATATACGTATCTTTTTCTAAAACACACATTTCCAACACAACTTTAGAAAGAAACCCAGGCCAGCATCAATATTTTGATCGCTTACCAGAAAATACTACTGGATGATATAATATTCGTAAATGTAAATTATAGAAGTTGCTAATTAAACGAGTACTTAACGAGTCTTGAAATTATTAAACACATTTTAAAAGTAACACGAAACACAAATATTACTAATAATAAATCATTATGAATTATTTGGAAAACTATTTATCCTGCAAAGTTCTTATTATCTTATATATTATTTCTATGATATATGAAAACAAGTAAGTTAAAGTATAGTTTTTTATAGTAATAAGAACAATTTGAGTATTCGATGGGTCCCTTGATGCAATTTTAAATTATAAAACATACCTTTACTATTTTGTAAATTCTAAGTTCTTTTTACTTCTACAATTGTTACTTAAATACATTTTCAGACAAGATGGTAGTTGGGTTTGCATGTGCATAAGTGTCTAAGAAAAATCTTAACCTTTATCAGAATGGTCTTGCATTAATATGCCAATAAGTACAAATATGTAATTAAATAAATAAGTCAATTACAATATTATTAAAATAGGGTGCCTTCCTCCATCAATCATTAATCTTCTGATATAATTGATAAATAACTGATATAAATCGATAATTGCCATATAATACATTTTTTTGTTAAACAAGCGGCATGAGTTAAAAATAATGCTTACGATGGGATAGGCGAGAATATATAAGCGTTATGATTACTATCGATTGGAAATTTTTCCAGAGATACGCGTATCAATTTTAATTGGGATTAATATGCGTATATTATATTATATAATAACTGCTTAGCTCCAATATTATCGCCATACAGCGCAAGAACTTCCTGATATATTTTAATTGCACATTTAAGGACCTTAATTCACGCTAAAAATTCTGAGCTGGGATGGTTTTGTATAGAAATTGAAGAGGAGGCCGTATTTTTTTGGGGGGGAAGTAATGGTGAGCGTTGAATTGGGAACCCTCCCTCCTAATATTAAGCTCCCTTTCTCCCTCAAGGCACTCCGCTCGCATCCGCCATTTTCCACTTCCGGGCGATTCAGAAGCAAAGTGCCCCATTCGTTCTCCTGCTATTCTCATTCCCCGCACCTCTAGTGGGTGGAAATAGGGGAAATCTTTAGTTAAAAAGAAGCTGAACCCACTCTGGCCCTCTGTCATCACGCGACATGCACAGAGACCTGGAATTCAAACAAAAGTTCTTAAACCCTATAAAAAGAAGATCGAAAAAGGATGCCGAGGGGAGAGGGCAGGCTGAATAACTCCCCAAGAAAACGTTAAGAACTGGAAGAATCAGAACTTAATTATGACTTCGTTATTTGAGCTGGAAGTTAGAAACGCCAACGTTTTACCGTATACAAACGCACAGTTCAATGAAATGTGTTCTATTAAATAATGAATTTATAAATATCTCGATAAAGTATTCTGTAACGTACACCGCTAAAAATGTGGCGCAGTGCAGTATGCTGTAAAATGTTTTGCGGTAAGTGAAATTAAAAACCATGCCACTATTCTTGTATACCAATGAGCCAGGGCTAGCTAGCGAGGTGCATTCTAACGTAGCAGGTAGCGAATGAATTAATTGTTTTTGTATTAAATTTATGTATATTAAAATTAAGCGATTTTGTAGAAATGATAGCTTTTTTGAGTGTGACTACTTCGGTTCCGATTTCTTCCATTAAGAGAAAACTTTACTAGGCGGTAATTAAATCAATTGACGCAGCAGGAAAACATGAAGTAATTCAAACGCTACAACTCGATCGTTCATATTGGTACATAAATTGAAATCTCAAGTAATCCAGCTTCTTATTGCATAATTATAATCCCACGTCATTCGCTTTTAATTTTTTTAGTTTTTCTTAGATGAGTTACTGAAAGACTCGGAGCTGGAAAGAGGACAGAACACTCTTGTCAATTTGCATGTACGGTTCAAGGATGCCAAGTTAAGTACTCTTTTTAACTGGTTCGCAAGTAGTGAATGCTTTCATAAGGTCATCATTTTGATCGAGTGTTAATTTTATACGTTCGCACTACTGCGTGGATCTCTTCGCGACCGTCTAGTGACTATGACAGCGTGGCGCCGTTGTTATTACGAGTACAAATGGTCTTGCCGGCTTGTTTTATTTTCATCCTTTTTATTTCGTCGCGTGAGGAGGAGAGAAAGGGATGGGGCAAGGGGAAGATGGAGAGGGAGAGAGGAGGGTAGAGGGGGAAGAAGAGCCTTGGAGGATGAATTGAACGGAGAATCCGGGAGGGGGAGGGATACCCTGCAGAAGAAGACGTTCTTATTTTCCTTGTGAGGTCAATGGTGAGAAGAGTCCTGAAGGAGATAAGGGTTTTCGTGTAACATGGGGTGTGAATTGGCGCTCATATAGCTGTCGGAAGACGCGGGGGGAGCGAAGGAAGGGGCGAAAATGAAGGTGAGGGAAAGGAAACGGGTTGCTCTCTCCTCTCTAGGACAGACGGACGTGGGGGTGGGCCCACGAGCGGATAACCACTGACCGCGTCCCTTTAGCGAGGGAGTGACATTGATGGGATAAATTATGGCCATTCAAAGCCGTGAAAGGTGAAAGTGGACAGATGTTTGAGGGAACATTGGATGGGACTGTTTTTTTTACATACGAGGGCCTTTCCCCACAACCGTTCGCAAAGAGCGAAGGCCGTGTCAGAAGCTGCGAAGGTGATTTGGGTCCACTACATAAGTTCAAGGGCCAAACTTGTTTAAGTGCAAAAAAAAGACAACACTAGGTCCTTGACATGCTTTCACACCCACACGAATTCTTCCAGGAATAAGTATCCTGCGTGAGGTGAGTGTGAAGGTGAGTGCAGGAAATGGCAGTTGAGGGCTACCACTGAGAACGTAAAGAATGTTACTGAGGTATTGCCATCCGTAATTTGAGCAATGTGGCAAATATGGCGAAAAAAGTCGCCACATCAGTAAAAAGCATTTCAATTACCTTCAATAGCAGTGAAGATACCAAATTAATCATGACAGCCGGGGGAAAATTTGGAAAAAAACTTTTTTGTGACCCAAAAACTGTGAGCGACGGCATAAGCAATTATATCTCCGACTTAGGTGAAGCATTTGGGAAGAAAAATGAGCGTTCCGTGAAAAGCCAATAACTGTATTTTCGTTTACCATGGAATGCAGATGATTTAAGTCTGCTGTTATTTGATTTTAGTTCCGTTGGCTGAATGTTTCTCTATCTAGTTTTCCACAGTTATTTATTTATCTAATTCTAAAAAGTGGGTTCTGATAAGTGATGCTTCCTTTAATTAAACCAATATATGCTCCAATACTTAAACTGCACCAGTTGAATAAAGCAAATGCCTACAACTGCATCAGCCAATATTTTAGGTCCTTTAAAATTAATTTTGATTTCAGAAATTATTTTTGTTGAAATATCCTAAACTACTTTTCCTTGGAATCAGCTTTATTAAAAAAAGTGCATAGTATTCGTTTCAAGATTTCGCGCAAGGCAGCATGACGAGGTAGTTTTATATTTTCAAAGTAACAGTAAAACACTACAAGTTTGTATGATTTATTTAAATCGCAACTTTTTACAGATAGATTCCCCAAACGTGAGAGTTGTTAGAAGGAATTCAATTAATGTTCTGCCTCTCAAGTCTTCTGCGTGTCGCAAACATCTATCAAGGGCTGAACAATTTTAGTGATAACCCTTGCTATCAAAATAAATTTCTCTTCAATTATCCTCTAATAAACCTCAAAACATCCGTTCAATAATATATACTATGTTTTCTTCCATTTTTAGAACATATAGTAAATACATACAAAATCCTTTCGTGTTATAATTTTTATCTTAGGTATGCACATATTTGAGTGAGTTCACGCAATTAAAAAATCTTATTATCGGTGGTTCTCTAGATACACAACGCGCTTTGTCCTATCCTGGGCTTGAAAACGTTTCCCAATACTATTTTGTATTCCAAGCTGAAATTTACGCTTTGAATTCTCTCCGTGAACTTAGTTCCCATATTTCCAAAACAGACACGTGGAATATTTAGACTTTTACTCACTACGTTAGGGTAAGGAGAGGGAATAATAACCGATTCAACTCCTTCGCTTTTCTGAATAGTTTGAGCCCTGGATGAGCGGAGGAACGTCGAAGAAGGGTATTCCCATCGAAACTTTTTATCCCTTTTATTTCGACTCCTATCGATCCGACCGTTAAATTCAGTCCGAGGAAACAATTTTTTTTCGCTCGCGGACTAAACGACCGTGACTAACAGGTTCCTCGGCATGACTCAACGATGCCAGTGTCTCCCTCACACTTAGCGCACATATTGGAGGGAGATGAAGAGAGCACACGAGCGGCCCATTAAGCACCGAATCGCATTCATTTCTCTTTTGCCCGTGGGAGGGCGGCGTCAACTGAGAGGTCCCCCTCTCCGCCCCCCCCCACGCACCCACCCGTTGTACCTCCCGCCCCAATCAGCTCCCCAGTCCAACCCTCAGCCGCTTCCCATGACCCCTAACGCCCCCCGCCCCTCTATTGCTCCTCTCAGCCCAAATCCCCAGCTTGGACCTCTTTCGTACCTCCGCGATAAACGTCACACCGTCCCTTGTGTTAAATACCCCCCTCCCTCGCCAAATTTCAATCCACAAAAAGGCTGCCATCCACGGAGTGATGTTTAAGGGATATTTCGCACGCATTATTTGGTTTTCACCTTGAAACTTACACTTTGCATGGCAGAATGCTTTCATATGTTACGAGATAGTGTGTCCTCTTTTTTCGTCAACGGATTTATGCCAAAGAGAAATGTCCTGAGGCCTGCATGTAATGTATTTGGTGTAATAAATGACACCAATATGCGGATCGAGCGTTGAAACCTAAGCCAGAACGTGCAAACTTATTTATTTATGATATGTTTCCAAAGTAATTTAATAGGAAAAAACCATTATCTTTGATGTTGCCTGGTTTATAAAATTGCATTCATATGCCTGGTACTTTGATCCAGGTGAATGACACTCGAGCCCGCCAACTTAACTGTTGAGGGCCTCGACTCCCGTCATAGACCAAAGTAATTACGAGTATGTGGTGTTCCAACTACCTGGAAATCTAATGAGTAACCAAGAGTGGCTTATAAGTATATCTGGGAAATGAAAATATCAGATATATCCAAATATGTAGAGTCATAATCCCTATTATAAATTAACATTTCGCATCATATTTCAATCATACCTATTCAAGTATCGTTGATTGTTCCAATTATGGCTTGAATGGAAAAATTGGTACTTATCTCATAAAAACTTTGATTCTCGGTGGGTTTTGGGCGGCTTCTTGTCACAATATCCGTTGGCTTGAGTAAAGAAAATAGTTTGCATGGGAAATGAAAACGTTGTAGACCCCTTGGCGTAAGAATACTCCTGTTTTGGATTTTAAAATTGTATGCATTCATATTTTGGTGATGTAGAGTTCCGCTGCCTCTGATGCCTGCAATAAAAAAGAAGGTTACAGGGTAAAATAAGAAAGGTTATAAAAACGGACACATTTGAGAATCTATTTTGTCAACGATAAGATGGGAAGAGGAAGTGGGCAAGATGTCTCATCAGAGAATACGCTGGAATACTTAAATTTGTATTAGGAACACATGTGGTGGTCACAATTGAACAAATTTTTAGTCTCTCCGAGGGAACAACCCTTGAGAGAAGGCGGAGATGAATTGGTCTCCCATACAGAATTGTCTTTTGCGAAGTTTGCGCTATGTTAGCAGCCGTTGCGCTTAAATGGTTCGAACACCCCTCGAGAACCGTTGCACAACGCCGATGAAGCTGTTTCAGGAGGTTTATTCAGAGCGCTTCGGAAGGGAATCGAATTTTTGCTTTCGATGTATTCAGGGAATTGAATTTCCGAGAGAATTAAATGCTGGAAAATAAATATCATCAAATGAAAATACTACATTCAATAAATATTCCCAAAATTGAGTTACTTTTACTCCGTTACTCTCTCTTGGCGATATCTACCTGTTATACTGTTTCACCTCTGCCGTCTAATTAACTTCTTTATAACCCAGTTGAAAAGGAAGATAAAATCTAAAAGATTTCTCGCACAGATCAACAGTTTTTTACATTACCTAGCAATAAGAATCAAAGAAAATAATTGATTATGAGTAGTTATTAATTACCTTTAACTTGTGATACTCCATGGGTATGAGGGGAAGGTCTTGCGTACTGCAGTGATATCAACTTGGGCAAAAAGGCTTAGCATAGTTATGTATCTGTGTATATCTTTAATCAAGTACGATATGGGTGAAAGAAGTGGTGTGCATCATTTTTGAATGAGAACTCAATCGAACAGAATTACACAATATCTTGATGCTGGAGATTTGAATTGAAATAATTCAGGATTTTATGTCGAATGTATTTTTTTGCATTTTTCACGATCTAAAATCGAATCTTCAGTTAAATTAACACTAATAATATAAAATAAAATTATGGAGGAATGGTATTGCAAATATATATCAAGCCATATCGAAATACTGGGAATTGAATAAAGCGGCAGCGTTACTTTCACAGTCATAGAAGGGGGAGGGAGTGCAGCAAAAGCGTGTAACCTACATGTTCTGGACTTGATTTCCAGTAACAGCCCTTTGGTGCTGCGACAGTTTTGTCGTATCGGGTAAAGAGTATTTATTCATCTACTCTTCATGTATCGGACACTATCCGTATCATCCCCGCGAAAATTGATCACAAATAATCGCGATACCAATGTTTCAATGCCAATGGCTACAATAGCGCAGCTGTGATTTTAGCGATCGATTTACAGAGTGAATCGAAAATCGTCTCATCGAATCGCGCATCTCAATTCGGATTGCGACCAGAGGGGAGGAAGGAAGAAAGATGGCGGCGGGGATGCGTCAGGAGGATGGGGGAGGGTGAGAGGCGTGGAGTGGATCAAGGGGTGTGCAGATTGGGATGGGAGAGTGGGAGGATGAGGAGTCGCGGGAGGGGGTGAGGTGCTGATGGAGGAGGCGGGGAGGGCCGGGTGGGGGGACGAGGTGCGTGCGACGAACGCACTCCCGGGAGAGACTCGGCCGCCTCGTGACGGGGAGGATGACTCTCGCCTCACCACCCCCCTCCTCAACCTCTCATCTCCCCGCACCCCCTGTCCCTTCCTCAGCTCCACTTCGTCGCCCTTTCTCCCCACCGCCCCGCTCCCTCCCTCCCTTCCTCGCTCCTCATTGGCCAACACCACTCCGCCCTTTTTATTCCTTCGCATAATTCGTTTTTTCGTCCCTCATCCCCGTGACTAATTGCTACGAGCGAATGACGCTGCACCATCACCACCACCCCCGCCCCAGATATCACTTCCAAGATGCAAGATCGGGGAGGCGCTCGCGGTCGGCGAGTGGTGGGCGGGCGCAACTTTTGTGGAAGCAAGAGAATGGGGGGAGAGGGAAGAGGGTCGAGGGATCGAGTGGGGCGGAGATCCGAGGGAGGTAAGGTGGGGGTGGTGGGGCTGTGCGCGGGGGCAGGGGGGGGTGCCAGCTTTTGGAGAGCGAGGGAATTGGGAGAGGGGGCGATCGGATTTCGATGACTTGCCTACGTATTGTGTCACGTGTCTCTAAACTCTCATTACGATCCCGCAGGTGGATGTCGAGAAAGAGGGAGAGAGAGATGGAGGAAGAGTTGGCCAAAAATAAACGAGTTCTGTTGGAGAGGAGACTCATTTAATGCGACGGAGAGTGTCGCGAGAGGCATTCTCGTCGCGACAAGTACCTGTACAGCCGCCAAAATGTTTTATATATCCCCCGTCGGCAAAATGGAGCGAAAACCCTCGATGACGTCGTGATCGGAAGAATATTGCGAGTCACCCTTATAGAATACTGTTACCAAAGTAAACATTCCAGCTTACTTTTTCGGGCGGTTTTCCGGAACAACCCCGTTCGTGAGAGATTTTTCTAATTTTTAAATTTTTTCCTTGAAGTCACCACAATCATTTGCGGAGAATTTATTGTCCTTTCTTCCGCGTGGTATTCTTAGCACCAAAAAAGAAAATCGTGTGAGAACGACGTACCCAATCATATATATGTTACATTCATAGCATTTTATGTGATAAATAGAATTTATAAACGTTGGTTCAACATCAATCAGTAATAGTATTTTTTGTGATAAAGATATTGAATGTTTGGGTTTCATTTTCATCAGCATTCAAATTTTGACAGCATTAGGCATAGGGAATTCAAGTCTCTGTAAAAGCAAGCTATTCCTATGTAATTAAATTTATGATTCCATATTTATTCGAAAACGGTGTTAATCGTATTGAGAAAATACATGGATAATTGGAAGAGGTCCAAAATGAAAGTTTGATATTAGAAAAGTGGTTTGAAGAGCAGAGGCGAAACATTCTTCAAATTTCCTATCTAATTTTTCGCTTTTTCTTATTTTACTAAACGAGTCAACAAAATAATGCGAAAAGCGAATATTTTTGGATTACCGAAGGTACGAATACCATCTGAACTTCACAAAATAGTGAGCTCTCACCTCAAAACTTTGGCCATTTTAGCGCATGTTGACAGGTGTAATCGATATCACTTTTCATTGTGTAAACTGTAATAATATTAATTTACCCAATAAAGCATTGCAGGAGTGCCGAGGGGGTTTTCACTTTCATGTGCATTTTAAGTGCCAATTAAAATATCGATTCACTGACAAATAATTGGAAAATACAGCCTTGTAATGTCATCAGCCATGTGATACGGCTCCTGATGAATAACTCATCGTAGCAGTTTCCAATTGATAACAAGTGGTAAAGTGCTACGATCAGTATTCATTATGTTAGACTTCCACCGCATCACGCCTGAAGCTACTCAATTTTTATCAGCTCCTATTGATAAGAAGCACTTCATCTTATAATACTCAAATACCTATAATTTCCAATAGATTAAAATACTGGCTCATTTATTATATAACGTTGCTGAAATAAAAAATGCTCCTTCAAAAATTACCTGAAGTATTATTACTTGGGCGTACTGACTGAAGATCGTGGCCCGATTAAAGTCACCTATTAATTAACTCACGATATCATAAATTGCTATTTATTTCCCTACCCTAAATTTTATTGAATCTAAATACTTAATGGCTTCTTTTTGGTCAATGCGCCTAGAAAAAATTGCCAGAATTTTATCTCTCGACGATATGAATTTTCCAATACCATCTTCTAAATATGAAATTTCATAATAAAATGTCTCACAAATAATCAGAAAAGTAAAGAACATCGAACCTCGTTCCGCTTTTACTGTGTATACATACGAGTATATGACAAAAATCACTTAAAGAATGATAAATATACGAATAACAGGAACATATTCTAACTTCCTTGGCACATAGTGAGATCGAGATGGTGCGGTGGATAACGTCCTGGTTTCCTACCCTGAGGGATCAGGTTCGAACGGCGGGGGCAGAGATTTTTCAGTAGTATACCGACCCTTACATGAGGTGCTTTTTACAGGGCACTTCAAGTGAGAATGCCGTCCGTCGGATGCGACGTTAAACTGTTAGGCGCCTTTCGTTAAGAGTAGGCTGGTACCGACGCTGGGTTTCTCTCCAACATTCATCCTTTCCTGTCCATCCCTAATGGCGCAATTTCCTCAGCTTTCGGTCACCTAACCTAACAAATTTGTACGAAGTAATGAACTCAGATTTGCGTAGTTTGTCAAGTAACTGATAGTACGTTACTTAGATTTTACTATATCTGTTGATGAAAATGGTTATGTTTTGATCGTCAAATTAAAACGTTCACGGCTCTTTTGCTGCAATACGGTTACATATAGCTATCGACTTTGACTTTAAAAATGTTTTTGTTTATATCTATTTATGAAATTTAAGCTAATATAATTATATTTGTGTAATTTATAATGTTATTTATCCTAAGCATTTCTGTTTTTTTGAATTCATTATGTATCTCTACATACTAAACTTGATTTCGAATGATCATTATTTAGCAAATTTTTGTAATAAAGAATGCCTCCTGCCTAAATTTAATAAGTGGTAATTATTATTGTAAGTGACGAATATAGTGTTATTATTGCCATAAGAAATATGTTGGTAATTTGCTGGTGGTAGAATTTTCATTGAATGCGGGTTGGATGGAGAGAAACCTGGCGTCGACCTAGCCTACTCTTAATGATAGGAGCCGAGGGCTCCACAATTTAACGTCACTTCCGACGGACGGCGTACTCTAATTGTAGTGCCGTTCACATAGCACCCAAGTAATGATTACGATATCCCTGAAAAAGTCATACCACCCTCGGCGTTGAAAGCCAGTACAATAGCGACAGCATTAATCCAATACCCGAAAAATAGAATAATGTAGGAAAGCATGAAATACTAACCAGCCCTAAATGGATTCCTTTTCTGGTCATTAGCATTCATTATGGAATGAACCCTTCAATCTGGTTTGATAATTTCAGATTGTATCAGTAATATCTTATTTGTTTTAAGTTTTAAATGTCATTTCCTTCTTTTAAAGGAAATCTTAACCGCGACTTCTCATGTCATCGGGAACTGTAGGTTTACGTTCCTAGGTATGGGGAGCCGTGGGTGTAATTTGTATGCCTGGAGGTAAAGAACTGATATTTGCCTTTAGGCAAATGTTAGTATTTGTTGGGCATGAGGTATGTATTTTGAATTAATGACACGGAAAGGAAAAATTTTACTCCTCATTCGGACTTCTGAGAATTGAATATGGAATGGCATTGTCAGCAAAAATGAAATCGTCTAATATAAACGAATACACCTCTTTGGTTAAGCGGTAGAAAACATCGCGAAGGTTCTGGTGCGATGCGAGAAACACTAGCCTCCGCAAATACTCAGTCCCTAGTAATTTGTTATAAGAAAAGTTTATTTGAATAAGTTTCAATGCAGAGCAACAATTGGTGATTCCCGCATTGAGCAACTCTATCTGGTTCCACCAATGACTTAACAAATGATGATTTAATTATATGAGCGGTAACGTTAAACGTCAGATTAAGTTGGTTTTCTATTAGAAATTAATACAATATGAGATGGGATAATAAAATTGAATGAACAAAAAATTTCCTTCTAAAGTTCATGAAAGATTTCCAAATATTTCAATCACCCTAAAAATTGTCATGAACCCCAGCACATTTCGCAAACTGGGTTACTATCCTGGCGAATGGTATTTACACTGCGAAATTCTCATAATTTTTCGAGCATTAGCGTGATTCTGTGACCAATGTTCCTAACGATAACGTTTTTCTTGCAGTTTCTTTGAATTTTCACAATTGCTCACATTAGAGTTAATAGTGGTGGAAATTAGCTATTATTAATGTTATATTTGTTACTTATATTTCGTTAAACTATTCTCTTAAAATCCTCGCTTCTATTGCCTCTGTCCACTCGAGAATCAACTGGGAGGATTTGTCTTGTAGTCTGTCGCTATCGTCTATAATTTTCCTTACCTCATGTTTGATGCTCGCTTATTTTAATGATACACGCAGAATAAATATATATTTCGCACTTAGTTATATGTACTCGTTCAATGAAACGATCACTTTAAAGAAGAAATGGAAATGCACTCGACCATCCGTATAAAGTTGGTACTTCGGGGTTGGGAAAAAAAGGGGACGGCATGGGGGAAGTGGAAGAAATAAATCGACACTCGAATAGGAAAAAAAGCTATCGATGGAGAAATCCACAAACAAGTCCCTCCGCACTTTTAGATAGCGTTCGAAAAGGGAATTAGGGTTCGGAGAAATGGGACGGAACGGGAAGTTACGGGGAGGGTTGGAGGAGGGGAGCGTGGGAGATGGAGGTGAGTGGATAGGTGGGGGATTGTTGAATGGGGTGAGGAGATGGGGCGGAGCCGAGGGTTTAAGAATGACGCAGCGACGCAGGAAAAGAGTAGGAAATAGCTTCGGATGGTGTGTGCTCTGCGGGGACGACAAGAAAGTGGAACTCGGTGGAGGGAGGACAGGAGGGAGTTGGCGGGAGGAATGGCCGGGGGGAGGGTTGGGGGATCTGTCGCCGTAGTGGAAATAGCTCGTCGAAGAGTGGAGGGCGAAACGAATTGGGCTAAAAGCTTCCACGATTGGAGATGTCAGGGACAGATCTCGGCAGGACGGGACGTCCGATGACGGGCATTGTAACGAAATCAAGCGAGGCGGGACCAGCGGGGTGGCTGATTTGTTGGAGGGAGACTGAGGAGGAGGGAGGGAGAGGGAGTGAGGGCACGGGAGGACGGGGGGTGGGTACGGGGGCGATGGGGGATGCGGTCGCGTTGTTGCGTGCGGGGGTTTTAAAAGGGAGGGAAGGGGCCGAGGAGGGGGGGAATCGGCGGTCCTCTTCACGCCGTTCTATCCGCCACCGCCTCCTCACCCCCCCATCCTCCACCCTTCCCTCCAACAGCCATTTGCCATCCTCCCTCCTCCCCATCCGTTAACCCTCCTTTCTATTCTCTCCTCCCCCTTTCAAAAACTAGTTCCCACGAAAAAGCAATTTTATGCGAGAGTAAGAAAGTTATAACACTTAGAAATTGTAAATTATTATCACCCAAAGTCATTAAAATAACGTTGCAGTTATCATAAGGGATATTTTGTAGAAAATTAAGTTAAATGAAGAAATACAAGATTAGTAAACATGGTTGATCGCAGACGGAATGGGTCAAAATTTAAATTAACTACCCGCGTCTGATAAATACACGATTTATAAAAGTTTTGCGTTTGGACATTACTACATAAAGCGAAAAGTAATTTTCTTCTACTGCGAGATATACAAATAATAATGTTACAGAAATTATTACACTTGCTGAATGTGCGACTGATCAACTAGAAATTAATAATAAAGAAGTGGTAATGGTTAACAGAGCCAATAGGTCAGATGCCTACGCTTTGGCGTAGGTGTTCAAGGTAGGAGAATGAGGAGATAATAAAAAATAAAACGGGGTGAAGGCGTAGCACCATTCGGTATTTATATTTTAACTTCTTCTTGCTGATTGTAATATCTAATTTCTTAAAGCTGGCTAATGATTTTTAGAACTTAGTTGCTTATAGGCATCCACTCAAAGGAAAACACTAGAGATATGAAGGTATTATAGTGCCATTCAAATCAGTAATGCATATAAAATTTCTTTATGATGAAATCATAATATACTTAAATTGACATATATTTTCAATAGTGACTGATAATGCGTCCTTAAATTTCAATGAAATTTTATCCAAAGCGTGATTGAAATAATCCTAAAAACCCCTCTGAGAGTCCTGTTTCCTAAAAAACTGTCTTGCATTCGCAATACATGGAAAACTTTATTAGGGTGAATCATACCTTTGATTGGGTCAAATGTCATCACTCAAACATCATTGGTATTCAAGGTAATATGAGCCATCCACCCTTGTAATCGAATACAACTTTTGACAGCTTTAGGCTTGATTGTTCAAACATATTCTAATAGAGGTGATAGAGAATGGAATTCAGACTCAATATTTAGGTTAAATATGTCATGTGCAGTATGAGTGTTTTGATTTTTTAAACATTGTATTTTTTCTAAATAATATCGGTAATAGCTTCACCATTTCAATTTCAAAGCAATAAAAATTATTAAATTTTCAGCTATAAGAGGAAGTTTCTTTTTTACCCTAAAAACATTTTTAATGACCAGAGGTCCCGATATTCAGGAAATTCCACTACGAACCCTGCGTCTATTCCATTGTTACTGTGCTTTTCAAAGATAAAGAGATTCAAGTATGAATTATATTTACCTTTTAAATTGAACTGGCGCAATGTGGAGAGCAAAGGCTTCCCTTGCCGATGGGTGAAATACAATGGTGGATATCCACTCGAATGCTTCTATGTACATGAGTAGCACGTAGAAGTACTTTTGAATAAATTTCCCTGACATGTCATGACACGCGAATGTGACGTTAACTTGTAGACATGAACAACCTTGAACAGGTTATGAGCAGAATATTTCCGGCTCCTGGATTCTTTATTCCTAGTAGCATTAGTCCTAGTAGGAATATTCTTCGAAGCTTGCTGAAGAATTTGGAACACTTTCCTTTTCCTGCATGTATTTTTTAGCACGAAGAACCCTTTTAAATTACCCGACGCATCAGTTAAGGTTTACATACAGTTGAACAAATTTCTGGAGTAGAATATTTTATGAACTGATAACCATAATTCGTGGAGCAAGTTTACTCTGCTGCTTTCCTTTGCTCAGTATTGAGTGTCGGCGAAATCATGCTTGTGACTGCCTCCATTATTGGCAGCTGAGGGAGCCACGGATCATACCTGACGCTGCGTTCTCCTTCTTGCTGTATTCGCGTTTCTTCCATTCCCCGGCACTTTAATCTCCCTCACCTTTCCCTTCCGCAGCCCTTCCTCCACTCCCCATCGGCTCACCCCAGTCTCTCCCGGACCTCCTCCCCTCCTTCCCTTCATCTCACATAATGCCGTCCGACGGAGGCTTCCCTGTGCCTCGCTTATAGCTCGGGGTTTATTTATTTCGGGACCGGAGAATTGGATTTGCGTGCTCTGAAAGATATTTTTTTCGTCCCGCGATTATAAGATGCAAATTTAACACCCGATGAATATTTCATCCGTAGGACGTTATTGAGTTATATATTTTTCCAGTGAATTTACGGGGAGTAGCGCCGATTGCTGATTTTCAACTTTTTACCGAAAATTTCCTTTTAAATTCATGTCTCCTGGTAAACAGCGCTGGGCTAAACAAGTCTCATTGATTTTCCTCGGTTTCATCTTCTGAAATTTGCATGCCTGCTAAATTTTGAATTTGCATGAATTGAGGATGTGAATGCTGTTACTTCTTGGGAAACAATCGAAACGATTGTGTTGGCTTGCAAATGTGTCATGATTTAAAACTGATGAGTTCTTGACTCACTTAACTCAAAAGTAGTGTCGTAAAAGGTTGAAATATCAATCATATTTAAAAATAAAATTCTGTTCTAACTTGAGGACAATCGTATAAAGTTGGATACATTAGGTAGCCTCAAAAAACCTTTTAAAACCCATCGCAAGCTGAAATAAACATTTCATAACTATTATTCATCCCTGTGGGTCGCAGGAGTCCAGAAGTAGAGCGTTGGACTACTGACCGGAGGGCTCGGGTTTGATTCTCGGGCAAGCCACTCTAGAAACCTGCAGCTCCACCCAAGCTCGGTGATTTTTCGGGTACTAGATCTTCCTGGGAAACCATAACAGGCACAGGGAAATGAGCTGGCCCCTCTACACTGACGTTTGAATTTCACGCGCCGTCGGGCTTAGTACTGGCTGAACTCTACCATCACCTACCAAACAGACCTTCGGGTTCATTTCTGTTTTTATGGTTATTTTTATTCAATCCATCAGAAGGAATAAAAAGAAACAAAAAGAAATATTTTTACGATTTATTAAAACAATAAACGCGTACATACGTCGTGCCTGAGAGGGTGAATGGGTTAAGCTTAAAGGCAATCCATGGAGAAATTTTCATTGTATACCAGTTTTAAGGTAAGCTGCAATTAAGTCAGTACAGATTAAAAAGGGAACAGTGAAAGTCATACTACCATTTACCGAAAAATCTACAAAAAACTCCCTCGGAGAAGAGTTTTAAATTTTTCTTGCAAGAGTGACAAAATCATAAACAAAATAAGGTTACTTAACTCTTTAGCTACATTTGAAGTTATAAGCTCGAAGGTCAAACACAAGTAAAGGTAATTTGAATAAGCGACGAATAACGAATTTAATACATTTATTTTGTGGCTGAAATTTGAGCAGCTGGAGGTTAAAAAACTACTTAGAATAAACAAAGGTAAATGCTACTGTATTTCTGGTAATTTAAGATCAAAGATCTGAACTCGGGTCCAACTCGGAATTCGGCGTCTCAAAGTGTGCTTTCTCGTGTATATCTGTACAATCTTTGATGCATAAATTTAATTTTTTAATAAACCTCTGCGCTTAATGCTTAAAGATACCTCTGTTTCATGGCCCCTTACTTTATAGTCATTGACGAGCAAGTGAAGAGGTGTCTAATAGAGAAATATGAGTCATGACCATTTCAATGGGATGGGGTTCTTCAGTACGACCATCACAAAGAAACAATGCATAGAATATCCGTATCGTGAAGGCTATTTATTTGCAATATTTTTTATCTAAATAACTCCCAGGGTCTTCTCCAGTTTGAATATCATGGTTTTTAGCCACCCCAAGGAGCTTGCTATGTACTAAACAGTTTATATATTATTCTTAAGGTAATCCTTTTTTCAACATACGATTTATTTAGGTTCCCTTTTCGCTAATTATTGCGTTATAATTGGCTATACTTTGGTTATCATACAGGTAGGTCAATGATAAGTATGAAAGCAATCCACTAACTAGCTTTATAATATGTTTAGAAAAAAGTTAAATCGTGGATGAATATACTTGGCTGAGAAAAAACAAAATCAATGAAGGAAATACAGGTAATTTAATTACACCCGTTGTATGCTCTAAATGTTCGCTGTGTGCCTTCATTATGTTTCACACTTTCGTACTCGCTGGTAATCATCTCTTGGATGGTGCTAATATACACGTAGTCAACTAATATATTTCAATGTGATTTGAAATTAGGTAAAATGTATGCCATTCTCACATAGGAGTAGTTGAATTGACCTTTATGGAAGCATTTATTAAAGAATCGATATATTATTAAAAATATCATGAATCAGATTATTTCATTGATGCATGCTAGGCGTTTTCACTCCCACCGTCCGTAATCCACAAACCTGAATGAATGAATTTTCAAGTTTATGACTGAGATCGCAGAATTGTAATTTTTTCAATTGGCTCAATGCCCACCCCCGACGTATTAATGGGATCGGCTTCTTTGATTCGTCGGGGAAGTAATTCGATTTCTAAAGGAAACTGCTCTTTGGCCGCACGCTTTTTAAGGAGGCAAGAGGTACTTTTGGAGGAAGTAATTGTGGGACGCTCATGCGAATGATTTGTGACACGTTTCCACGCGGAGAATTTGGTCGCGAGCGGAGAGATGAGTGTCCGTGGAGAGAGATCAACCTCACTCCCTCTCCTGGTCTCACTCCCCCACCCTATCCCAATATTATCCCTTCACCAACCACTACGCGCCGAAATGAGACTATTTCTCACGCTACTAGTCCAATCAACGGCCGAATGACCCTTCGCTTAAATGACTCACTGCCACGGGGCTGGTTTCGGGGCAAACCGATTTCGTTCGGAGAGTAAACAGGGGCTAGTCATATTTCCATTAACTAACCTTGCCTGGAGAATGGCTCTGATTAATTATTCAGAAGATTTAAAGATATTAACATTAAAGTAATGTTCAGCAAAGTAAATCATCAAACATAAGCTTTTTCGATAAATGGCAATAGTATTTACTGACTAGCAACTTCAAAGGAAATTAATGTAGGACTGGCCATAAGAAATCATTTAGTTTTTGAATGCTGAAATGGAAAGTCTCAAGGCTAGTTGTGGTGGTTTAGTATTAGGAAAATATTTAAAAAACATTTTCCAAGCTGTTCATTAAACATTTAGTATAGTAGAAAATACATAAGTATTTAAAATTCATTGTTATTCAAGTGCATTGCAAAAATTGAGGTGAAGATGAAGAAGATATCACTTAGAAGGAGAATTTAAGAAGTGATAATGACAATGATGGGAACGAGACATTATACAAACTGGAGTGATTCACACCGAAAATGAACAGATACCGATTATGTTTATCAAGACTTTGCTCATGATTTCTATCTCTCTATACCCCAACAATATCTACAATCCTTAGAGTATATGCGTAAAATATAATACATGAAAAAACACAGGTTTTTACCTCATTGGGGGAAACAAATGAGGCACGCTTAAGGGGTTTTAGATGATGGAATGTGCTTATAAAAGATTAATACAGGGTCGCACCCAAAAGTGGTAGGACTGATTTTTTTACAAGAATTTTATTGACGATATACTTACTTACGACGACTTAATAATCTTCAAAGTATGCTCCTTGAGCTGCTACACACTTAGTATACCTTTGCTCCCATTCTCCGTACACCCGCTGGAAATTTTCTTTGGGGATGCCGTTGATGACCCTCGTCGAAGCCTCTTGAACGGCCTTTATCGAGTCAAAACGTCGTCCCTTGAGCTGTCTTTTCATCAGGGGGAAGAAGAAGAAGTCCGCTGGTACCAGATCGGGAGAATAGGGCGGGTGCGGCAACGTGGCAACGCCGTATTTGGCCAGGAGCCGTCTGACGACGAGCGCGCCATGGCACGGCGCGTTGTCATGATGAAGCACCCAGCAGTTTGCGATGGCCGATCGGACTCTTTTCACGCGTTCTCGGAGGCGGGTGAGCACCTGCACGTAAAAGTTCGCATTCACAGCCTCCCCTGGTGGGACAAACTCCTTGTGAACCACTCCATGACGGTCGAAAAACACAATCATTATCGTTTTGATTTTTGATTTGCTCATGCGAGCCTTTTTTGGACGTCGGGACGCGGAAGTGTGCCATTCCGCGGATTGTCTTTTCGTTTCGGGGTCATATTGAAAAACCCATGTTTCATCACCAGTTATCACATTGTCCAAACAATTTTCATCTCGGTGCAAATTGGCTAACACTTCTTCGGAAATGCGCACACGCGTTGCCTGTTGGTCGACACTCAGAATTTTCGGCACCATCTTGGCGCACACCTTGCGCATGGCCAAATCCTGTGAAATAATGCGTTGGACGTTGGATGCAGACAGACCCAACTGGTCTGCAATTTCCTCACTGGTTAAGCGTCGGTCTGTGTTCAGCAGTGTCCTCACTCTGTCCACATTCGTGTCGGTTCTTGCCGTCGACGACCGTCCGGAGCGATGGTCGTCTTCAACGAGCTCTCTACCCTCTTTAAACAACTTGTGTCACTCAAATACTGTGGAACAGCTTAAAGCAGTGTCCCCATAAGCTTGCTTGATCATATGGAGGGTCTCAGTTTCCGTCTTCCCGGGTTTCGCACAAAACTTCACGGAATAACGTTGCTCTAAATTCAGATTCATTTTGTTTTTCGACGCGGACAAAAAACTTGCTTCACTAAAAACGGTGTCCTCACTCAACGACAGTCCGCAGGCAACTGAGTTGGTGTTGGTCTGTTGCTAAGAGCCCCCTCCACCTTACCCTGCCAAGCAGACCCCCTTCCACCGCTCCGTTCGCGCCAGAGAAAAACAGTCCTACCACTTTTGGGTGCGACCCTGTAGGACGAATAAAAGAAAAAAATGAAAGAAAGCTAACACGGAAATGGGGGAAATGTTTTGGAGATGGGGGAGTTTTTCATAAACTTAAGAAAGGCATTTATAGGATCAAGGAAAAGTGAAGAAAATATCAAGATGTGGATATGAAGCAATTTCAGATATTAGGAAAAGTTGAAGTGAGGGAGTAGAAGTATAATAAGGTGATAATATTGTCACGATGTGGCAAGGAACAACTATAAAGATAATTATAATAAAATAAGGAGGCCAGGAGGTTAATACATTCAGTAGAGATTGGGGGATAGCTGGAAAGAATACGTTAAACAGCTTTACACCCAAGAATTTAGGCTGTCCTATTTTTACAAACAGAAAGGAAATGTAATGTAGACCAGGGTGGATTAGGTCTCGAAATATTATATAGCAAGATAAAATAATCACAAGTGAGGTGAGGTTAAACAAAACATTAGGAATAGATAATATTTCCACAGAATTATTGAGTTCAAGTGTAGGGAAAAATTGAAAGAATGGTCTCTTTGAATTTTTAACTAATATTTACGAGGAAGGAATTTGGCCAAAAGATTTTATTTGACCAATTTCGGTTATCATCCCAAAAAAATACAAAGCCGTTATATGTGAGAACCAAAGGAAGTGTAATTCAAATTCAAATGGAGCAAAGGGTTTGAAGGATGTTTAAGAGACGGTTAGAAAATTGTGCGAAAAACTGCCTAGTACGGAGACCAGTTTCATTTTAAAAAAGGGAAAGAAGACCGTGACGCCATTGGAATAATGAGTATATGAATAAAAAGGAATTAAAAATATAATCAGAATGTCTTTGCGTGCTTTGTAGACTTAGATAAGGTATTCGATTGTGTGGCATATGAAAAGTTAATATCAATATTGTGGTATGTGGGACCAGGCTGAAGGGTTAAGCGACTTTCTATACTTGTATTTGAACCAGATGGCACTGATAAGTGTAGCAGAGGGAGAACCGGAATTAGCAGGGATAGACAGAGTGAGAGAGTTATCCGTTGACGTCGGTACTTTTTAATATGCATGGTGAGGAACTGTTAAGGTTTTCATTGGAAGGATTTTAGTTGGGAATAAAAACTGGTGGCAAGATGATGAATTCAGAATTGCAGATGATCAAGCAGTTGTGAGTCCGACAGCCAAGAGGCTGCAGTTATTTTTTTTTAGCGATTTGGAGGAATAATTCGAGGCGTGTGAGAAAGTAATGAGATATGCAATAACTAGTAAAAATAAGGTAAAAATTAAAGAAGAGGAATAAACTAGAGTATATGGAGGCGTTTATCTAATGGTGTAATATTTGAGAGGAAAAGTCATTGTAGTAGGGAAATTAATAGATGAAATGCGTTAGCAAAACAAAAAATTATTTGAAGATAAGAAGTGACCACAGGTAAACTAAGTACGCATATGAATAAATGGATAAATGATAAATGAATAAAGATGAGACCTGGCTTTGAGGCAAGAGGAAGAATATAGATTTATTTTATTTAGTTAACGACTTAGTTGAGGCTTCATAATCCCTTCTTCCACCTTACACATTGGGATGAAGACAATTACAAACAACTATGGCCTAGGTGGAGGAAAACCCACTTAGGTGGGAATCGAGCTCACGACCTCTGGGTAAAATGCTAAAATGCTCTCCATAGGTAACTACTACAACTACTAAAAGAATTTATTGGAAAATTGGATTGGAGGGATCAGATATAATCATTTGGCCAATGATGCTTTGGCTCTTTGAAGCTAGACTGTGTATGATCTCGTCAATCAGCCACGGGAGATGGTCACTTATTGATTGTGACTTAAACATGACTGCTAGTTCCAAGAAATTTCATGTAGTACATTTCTTTTGCGTGACACTGCGAGCGCTGTGAATGCATTGGCGTCTAAAGTTGAACCGGAATATCACGGGGTAGCACACGAGATTGCACTACACATCATGTAACCCTTACACTTAGTTAATGCTATGTGACATTTATTACATACATCAGTAATCAGAACAGTAAAAACCATTGATGAAACTATTCAACTTTTTCCGTGCTTTCTCATAGTTTTTAGGCCTGAACTGGACGATTTAAACTTGTATTGTGCATATCTACATCTACATCTACATCAATACCCTGCAAGCCACCAAAAAGGTGTGTGGCAGGGGGTGCAGTACCAGGAGGAAATGGTAAGGGATGAGGGGGTTAGGGTTTTTCAAATGGATGGGGAAAGGTAAGGGGAACCTGCAAAAAAAAATATGTAAATATAATCGTAAAACCATACGCAGTCACTACCTTGTAGGTGAATACTTATTATGTCGAGCCGGCTCCTGGGGGATTTCGATTACAAGAATTCTGGTCTCTTATTGTTCTTGGAAAAAATGACCATTTAAATCTATCTGTCTTGCAGTCAATCTCTCTAATCTTATATTCGTGATCCCTCCGCCCGTAATACGTTGGGGTTCGTATTATGTTCTTGATGTCATCGGAAAAGGACCCATCTTTAAATGTTTTTGATAAGTTGAATCTATATTGTAAACGCCGCTGTGTATTGGAATCCCAGCCTAAATTTTCTAGGAAAGTAGTTACGCTACTGCGTTGGTCATAACAATTTTTGACAAATCTAGCCCCCCTCCGCTGAACTCGTTCCAATTCCGAAATCAAATTTATCTCGTGAGGATCCCATATACTGGCAGCATACTCTAGGTGGGGCCTGACTAGGGCAAGAAAACATCGTTCCTTCACTTTTTCGTCACATTTACTCAGCACTTTTTACAAATCCCAATTTTTTATTAGCACGACCGCATATTTCCCGTATGTGCTTTCCCCAGGACAGATCGTGAGTAATTGTTACACCCAAGTATTTAAAGGAATCTACCCTCGCGATTTCCGTTTGATTCACTTTGTAACTAAATGGGGGGGGTGTTACTCTTTTCCCAAAAGTGTATTACTACGCATTTTTTCAAATTTAATTCCAATTGCCATGTGTCGCACCAAGTCTGGATTGCATTTAGGTCGTTAGCTAACGTGACTCTGTCATTGTGACTTCGATATCCGTAGTGCAACGTGGATCCAAGAAATGCACTTAGCTTGGGCGGAATAGTCACCTTTTTTTTCAATTAAGTTCAATGAATTTCAACATCTTTTGGGTAATGTACTTGTAATGATGTAAAAACAATGCACTTGTCTGAGAAACTGGGTAGAACTATGGTATTATGGAGAAAGACTGGGTGCCTTTTGATAATATTATGGACACATTAGTCTCTGATGAAAGATGGTCTAGATTAAATACAAGGTTTTGCATTTACCTGAAAGTACGAACCATTTTCAAAAGCGAAAATGTAGCATGATTCTACAAGTAAAGAATGTTATTTGAGAGGAAATTTGGTGCCAACTAAAACATGTACATGGCGGTTCAGATACAATGTGGGAATATGTGCGTAATACTAGGATATATCAACAGAAATAGAGGAGCTGGAACGAAGCGAGAGGAAAGAGGGAGGGGGTGAGGCGAGGGACGACGCCCTGTGGGAAAATAGTGGGGAGACGGAGGTGGACGGGAGTAAGTGAGTTTGGGAATTGAGGAGTGGATGGTTTTGCAGTGAAAGAGGGAAATTGAAAGAACTTTGATTGAGGTGGAGTGAGCGAAGGGGAGTCGGGAGAGGTAAAGGGGGTGGGTAGCGGTGGTTGGGGGAGATACGGTGTAACTGAGGCGGGGGAGGCGGGCCGGAGGAGGCGAATGGGGCCGAGGAAGGGATGAAAAGAGAGAGAGAGAGAGATTAGGGAAGGTGCGTCAAATGGGGTGGAAGGGTGCCTTCCACTCCCTTTATCCTCCCCTTAAACTCCCCTTGCCCTTCCCATCATCCACGTCTCCTCGCTCTTCCCTTCAGTCGATTGGTCATCACGCCGAAATCACCCATTTCATCCTTTACCAGTCAATCCATTTGCCCATTACGAGAACTCCATGGGAACGGAAAGCTAAGCTCTCTTATTTTTCCGTCGGAGTAATGGAAGACACAAAACAAGAGAAGTTCTGGCTGGGCTGTATACATAAAGGTTTTTCGTCCTTGGAGAAAAAAGAGGTCGATATTTCACAGCAGGTACTCAAAGTTCGATTGATTGCGGGAGGCAAGCTGGATGACAACAGTGTGTTACGAAATTGCATAGTCTTTTTTTTTCTTGGTAGAGCTGTATCTTTCGTGATAGTGAAGCAGAAAGTAGTCACCATCTTTTTGGTGAAATACATTCCACAGCTTTCAAAAAACCTGAATTTCTCCCGTATATTGAGTAAAAATAACTTGAAAAAGCTAAAATTTTAATATTCTCATTTTCAAGGAATTTGACTTTTATTAGTGCCTTCTATTACAATATCACAAAACGAAAAAAGTTTTATTGCTATAGATCTCAAAGTATAAATGCCACGCCCAAGGAAGCATCAAAACCCGACTCCCTAAGGTGTTACAGGATTTTAAACTTTCCATTTATAAAAAAAAATAAAATAGGCAGAAAAATATATCAAATAGAGCCTACATTTTCAGAGTTATCTCATTAAGGTTACAACGTTCATGTTATGAATACGAAAGGGCTGTTTCGCAAACTAAACTGAATGAAGGAATTTTTAAAAATTTGGAATTAACTTTTAACGCCAAAGTTCATTTTAGGAAAATCTGAGACTTATCAGTTAATGTTTATTCAACAAAAAATGAGTACATTATATTATAAATATTAGCCAAATAGTTGATGGGGGGTTCATTTATTGCGAATACAAGTTTCGTAAGAGTTTTTATTTCTGATCATATTTACCTCTTCGTATTGTGGCTTATGTCTTTCTTGCTTTAATTATTATTCATAGTTTTCCATCAATTAAATAAAGTTAAGGATGGAGGGATACGATTTCACGTGAAACTGTTGGACATTCCTTATGTATAGAACTTAAATAACAACAGGGTTACTAAATTAATCATTTGATTTTTCAAATTTAGTATGCTACTGAATTTTCTTATTTCTAAATATTCTATTTTTGTTGTTATTCTTTTTTCCTTTTATTTGTATCGCAAACTCCCTACATTTATCACGATGACTCGTACAGTTACACTTTAGTCTTTTCTATAATATCAGTGATTCTTCCCTGACTATTTTTCGCCTCCTTACAAATTACTGAAATTATTGGGATAAGTAGGAGAGATTGAACATGATAGGAGGTGTCATCAATGTTTTAATTAAATTCCTTGGTACTCAATTTCGAGTATTTTTCTTTTAAAGTAAACAAGCATTATCTATTTCCCCCACTTTAATGCTTTTTTTAGCGGTCAATGCAATTTAGATACTTTGTTCAATTAAAGATACTGCTGTAAGAATGTAAATACAATTTTAAGGGAGCAGAATATCTTCTGCAATATACCACATAGCAGGATTGCAATTATTTGTATCAATGATGGTGAGAAGATCCAGAAATGCAGAAGTGAGAGCAATCTATTTGAGTTTATTTTCAATCTTGAAAATGCTTCCAATTAGTCATAGACTTAAGAGAATAATTTCAATGAGAACATCAATAGATAAATTTGGAAAGTGTTCTCTATTTACATTTCTTTCAGCTAAATATACGTTAAATTTAAGCTTAATTCTTGATGAATATGCTCGCAATAAAGTGTACGCATAATATCACAGGCGCAGTCATATGAACTATACGTATTAGGCAAATTTATTGAAAGAAATTTATGTAGCTATTACTTATTAATTTCTCTCTCTGACACATTTTTTGTTTACCTGAAAAGTTTTATTACAATCAAAACCTATGTCGGAAAATTAAGGACATTTTTGCGAAATTTACGGGCTCTTTCACTCTTTGGCTATGTAAATAAAGGACTTGGCTCATGATAAATGGCTTCCACCCACCTTACTCTAGATACGCTCCGTACCTAAAATAGAAAAACAATTACGTAGCAATCTGGATATTGGGGTAAATGAAATCACGTATATATGATCGATGCTGGGCGGGATGGAATTGCTGTCGAGCTGTCCTCAAACTTAGTTCTCCTGACAAAAATCCATTACTTCCCATATCCTCTCCTTATTCCTGCGTTTCAATGTTCCTGCCGCTCTTTCTCGTGCGTTCCACTAGCCTCATCTTACGTGGCAGACTCGAAAAACGTCACATGGCACTCCGAGGTTGGCAGCGGTCTCGTTGGGAGGGGCGAACCACGGCTTGTCCTGGGGTGGGAGGATGCCTGCAGAGAATTGCGGGGAAGGGGCTGGAGGGGAGCCTGTTGAGGGTGGACGGAGGAGCGGGAAGGGGATTTTTGTGGGGCGAAAGGGGGGGAGTATGAGGTTGCGGCTGACACATTTGTTGTCCTTATTCCAAGTCCCCTGCGGCCAGGGCGCGGCCGGCTCGGAATTTGATTATCGAGGGGGCGTCGGTGGCAACCTTCCCCTGCCACGAGTGCGGGGGGAGTGCAAAGGGGGGTGGAGGAGGAGGTGGATGGGTTGGAGGGGAGGTGGGAGAGGTAAGGGGACCATGGGGGGGCGGAAGATTTGGTTGCGAGAGGTTGGAATGGGGGTAGAGAGGGAAGAGAGGGAGGAGTGTGAGGGTGGAGGAATGGCAGGAAATGGAAGGGGATTGAGGGTGAAGGGGGGACCGTAGTGGAGGGGAAATGTTCCAGACTTGTTCGAATAGTGAATAAAGACCATCGTTTTCGTCTTATTCTTCTTCTTCGTCTTCTCCCTCCGTCTCCGTGGTAAATGGAGAAAAATATAGAGGTCTCGTCCTTTTGAAAATGCTCGGCTCGGATGGGATGGTTGTACGATCGGGAGGGGCCACGAAAATAAATAATATAAAAAAAAACGAAATCAAATGCGGAAGAGGGATGTAGGGATGGCGTTTGTGTGTGTGTGTGTTTGGGGGGGGGGGTGGAGGATCTTCCCTCGAGGGCGTTTGGGGAGCAGGGAAGGTCGCTCTGCTGCCTCGTGGGCCGTGTGTCGGACGAGCACGAGGCGTGGAGGCCCACGCCCGTCGGCGCGCGCTCGTGTCCTCCGCGCCGTCGCTGTCACTCCCTCCGGCGGGCGGCACTCGCTCGCCATCCCTCGCCGCGGTGGGGCCTCGTGCGAGGGCGCTCGAGGTCTGTCCCGTCGGAGCGAAAAGAAACAGTCCGGGAAGATATCACTCTTTCTCTCTCTCCCAGGGTTTTACGTTCGGTTAACGAGAAAAGCTCAGGTGAACGAACGGAATAACTCGGGAAGACGATTTTTTCTGTAATGCCACGCCTCGGACTTTTCGAGCGAACGGCACCAAAGCCTTTTCATGCTTATTGGAACTGCTCGGTCGGTGTGTTTTCTTTTCATTGTGAAATTACCCGCTTCGTGTCTTTTGGTTCAAGGAGAAAATGGGTGTTCTTTGTAGAAATTTTGGATCATCAAAATCAAATTTATTCTACATATATCTATGAATCGAAAACTTATTCCCACGCGGGGTATAGCTTTGTATTCCTTTTCAGTCATAAATTATTTTAAATTAGTTAGTGTTAAGCTGTATACGAGGAGATTATGAAAATCCAAAATATTTTAAAATTGTAAGGTGTTTTATTTTGACTTTTTGTGATTGTTTATTTTACGAAGAAATATCAGCCACTAAAATCCATTTATGATGGATTACTGTTTGATTTGTGATTTCGTAAGAACCTTGTATGATTTCCTCCCTTATTAACTAAAGATACTTCAATCCCGTTCACCCAAATACCCTCGTAACTACATCCTCCTTCTAGTAACGAATTAATACAGTTCTAGCTAATTTTCTATGAACTTTATTTTTCTTTACTTTAATATTGTTTGATATGCCAAAATTACTTAACTTTTATTCAAAATTCGGCCTGAATCCCAGCAACTACCGATAAATTTATGTTTTTCATTTACCTTTAACCCATATAATGAAGTTTCTTGAATACGGGTCTTCGTTATCTATTAATTTGTGTTCTCCTAGGAAGGTTGACTGAAATAATGAATTGATTGAATCTTTAATAGAATCATCATCGTGTTTTTTATGCCGCATAATTTTTTTATTTATTCTAACTTATTCTACCCTCGTAAATGGTGTAAAGCTATCATTAGTGCTTGATAAAATTGGATATTAAAAATCAAATCCGATTAATCAAAGCACTTATGGTAGTTAGCACTATTTAATATTCAGATCGGAGTTACTCTTTTTGCGGGGCTCTAAAATTATCTGGATATTGTTTATTCCATGATAAAGTGAGTCAATTCAGTTCATGAGAAGACGCTTCTTTGACCTAACAATGGAAAAAGACTTCTGTCTCACAGTGTTGCGAAAAGCTTAATTTCTTGACTGAGAAGGGATGACAAGAATAATTTCATTAATCAACTTCTCTAAACAGGAATCGATTGATCGAAATAGAGTACAAGTAATTTTCAAAAATCGAATGCCATGGTTGACTAGAAATTTCTGTGCAGAATAAAATTGCAATCGAGAAATCATAATTTTCTCCGGTATCAATAAGGCATTAATTATGAATCGATTAAACGGGGCAATAGTAATTGAAGTGCTTTCTAAAAAGCATTCCATTGCAGTGACTTAACACATGGTGAGATTATTCGGGTCATATGAGAGTGGACTTACTGGAGTTTGCACTATTTTTTCTCTATTTTAAGGGATTAATTACAATCTTAATTGCAATGTGTCAAGACCCATCCGTGATAAATAGAGGAAACCGAATATTTCTGTCGTAGAGAACCCACTGCATGAAAACACTCGCCAAACTATCCACTAAAACTCTGAAATGTATTAAAACATGAAATATCAATCAATTGTAGTAGTACTGTTTAAACCACCATTAAACAGGTTATTTGGCGGCTAACGCTTATTATTTAAGTACTACATTAATTTATGAATTGTACTGAAGAAAGAAACACAATATACTTTGATATTCCGTTCCCCAAAAAATAGATTTATTATTCAACTGATTTTGCAGGTTTTTAGCACCTTTCGTACCGCGAGGAATGACAGGTATCCTGAAGATGCTATAGTTGAGCAAAATTTATTGAATAATAAATGTATTTTCTGTGAAACATAATCTATATTGTGTTACTTAATTAAAATTATAATTTAATTTCACTATGCCTCTGTCTCAACCATCCCACAGATGAATAGAAAAACCAAAAATAAAGATGGGAATATAAGACTATATTATTAACCGACTTAAGTACTTCGTCTACCACAAACATATATCAGTATTTTCAGCGCCATTCATGATTTCTTTTAGATATTGATGATTTGAATGATACCCACACTGGTTTTCCTTCAGCGACGATTTTCCTTCCAATGTGTTTGATCATACACCGAAGACCCGGGATCAAATCCCGTCGGAGATTTTTATTTGCATTACGAACTCTAATTGGTTATCACATGTAAAATATGTGTGTATATAAATATAAATATATATAAATATATATATATATATATATATATATATATATATATATATATATATATATATAATTCCGATTTCTCGATAGGAATGTGGTAGTTGACTATTGATCATTATGAGTTATGAGTAGAGAAGGGCAGGAATCGCAAAGATATCTCTATATCTTTTAAATATGCTTTAACGGACTTACTTATTCACTTAGTTACTCTACTTTCTCTTTCCACTCCCCTCCACTCACGGAATTATTATACAAGAATAGTAATATTTAAATTGCCATATTAACTTCTGAATGGGCGATATTGAATGATATTAACATTAATTGAGGATGAATTTTCAAACAATTTGAAATATTGTAACGACGAACTAGGCAAGTACACGCCATCTACTAATTTCAAAATAATTTTAAATGCATGATTAAGGAGGGGGATGAACTGGTTGACGATTAAATTGCAACAAATACGAGGGTCATCCGGAAAGTAGTACCCGTTCGTGAAATAAAGACACAAAAGTAAATATTAACAAACATAAAAAATTTTATTTGAAAGAGGATACTTTAAACTACTTCTCAACATAATCTCCAAGCAAATTAAGGCATTTGTCATAACGTGTGACAAGTTTCTGTATTCCTGCTGCATAGTCCTTCGCCGCCAGCTCATTGAGATACGCGAGGGACCCATCTTGCACAAATTTTTGCATAATGCAG
This sequence comes from Hetaerina americana, assembly GCF_022747635.1. Classification (NCBI taxonomy): domain Eukaryota; kingdom Metazoa; phylum Arthropoda; class Insecta; order Odonata; family Calopterygidae; genus Hetaerina; species Hetaerina americana. Next base: position 37,194,187 of record NW_027286763.1, read on the forward strand.
ATGGTGTTTAACAATTTCATGAACAATTGTTCGAGAAACATTGGGAAAATGCTCACAGATGTCATCAATTGTGACGCGCCGATCGTTCCTCACGAATTCGTCAACTGAGCTCACCAGTTGGTCTGTAATGACAGACGGTCTCCCCGAACGCTCATCGTCGTGTGTGTTCCCCCTCCCCATGTTGAAGTTGCGACACCACCGCCGAACAGACGACTCGTCCATTACATTGTCTCCATACACCTCCTTTAATTGGCGATGAGTATCACATGGGCGAACGTTTCTTGCATTGAGGAATTTAATCACTGCCCTCACTTCACAACTGGCGGCGTTCTCAATTTTTTTAAACATTGTAAACAATCACAGAAACAACACAGGCAATGCTAGCGTCACGCAACTTGGCTCAGAGAAGGCAGACAAGCCACTGAAGCTATCTGACCTCGTCCAGCGGCTACTCGCGTCGTCAGCACTTCATGCGGCACGAACGGGTACTACTTTCCGGATGACCATCGTATATTGCAAGCAAGTTGATATAATGTTGTACGGTAAGTAGCTAATTGTTAAACATTACCTATAATGTTACATACATGTACTTGTCTTCATATCAACTCTGATTTTCAAATCACAATGCTGATTAAGAGTGGTATTTGAATGATCGTAGATTTTTAAATCTAAAATTTGGCGTTCATTGAGAATATAGGGTAAATATTTATATTTGATTTGAATTTAGAAAGCAACCTTTTACCAAAATTACCGTTAGAGAAAACGAATATCATGGTTACCTTCTATATCCTTTGTGATTTTCTACATGGAAAAAGTAACACTTCCACCGTTTTTTATTACACAAGAGTATGTTGGCTTCATTTCATTAAAATCATGCCCCCAATACTCTGCGATGTGGTGTCTCAACGCTTGAACTAATTAGAAAAAACTTTTCAGAATCGTTGGCAAATGTAGGTTACGAGAAGTAACGAAATAACTTGAGCGAAATACGAAAGTACAAACTCTTGCGGATGAGGAAATATTTTCGAGTCTAGAGTACTAAGATTAGCTATGCATGTTTAGGGATACAATCGATCGATATGGAAATTGATTGATATCTTAATAACATGCAGTGCTAGGGAGAAATTAAACGAAGCAATAAGTGTAGGATCTTTCCGGTAGCTTTCAGTTCACCCTACATCTGAGTACTCCTCACTGTACTCTAATATTCCATTCAGTTCTTTCATATCCGATTTTGTTTCCTGTAATGTTTCATTCGACACCATACAGTAGGTTGTAATCAAACTACGGTATTTAATTTTTGCTGGATCAAAGCATCAAAATATTTAACGTTTGATAGAAGAGTGGGTTCGTTTCAGAAGTGCATTTCTTGAACGAGGTATTTACTTAAACAAAGAAAAGTTTGGGAGATCTCGATCGCGTTTCTAGAAGATAGAAAAACTTAAAATATTTCATGCTTAAAAGATTTTTTTATTTTCTCCCTTTAAATTTTTTCTAATTTATGTATTTTCTCATGATACTTCTGATATACGAGTACAATTCAGACTTTCGGCGGGTTTTCAAATACGGTTGGACTACCAGGAGCTAAAAGAGTGTCTGAAGATTTGCTTATCTTCGAGCCAGTTGACGAGAAACGCCTAATGACCCCAAGGACTAAACATTAAATAATATAATATAAGTGAAGTTTAGATAAGCATTTCTCTTTGTTTTTTGCTAAGCCTTTAGTAATTTAAATAAAATAATAAATTTAGTAAACGTAAGTTTACAGTATTTATAAAAATATGTAAGGTAATCTGAAGTCAGTACTCTACAAAGTACACATTTTAAATTTAGCACATAATTGATCTATTGTTTGGCAAAGAAGATACTTTTGTTGATCTGTCCCGTGAACCTATAAATTTCTCCGTTGTGCGCGCTCACAGGAACCCCGGACGAAGCGACACTAGTGGAGCGGATTCTTGCCTGCGATCTTGTGGGAAGCGGATAATAATAAACGCTTCGTCAGGTTGAGAGGGTGATTTCGAATTAAATATACGAATCATTCACTATGTGACAGGGAAATTATAACTCAAAGTCCCAGAGCGACTGATATCGGGCAAAAAAGAAATCAACGAATGAAAACTATTGAAACGCGGGAATAATAAATAAAAAAGAAAAGGGAGAATAAGATAAATGCTAAACAATTGTGAAATGCCTATAAAATCTTTTTGTCGTATGAAAATCATTTAATTTTTCAGATTTGGATAATCATTTGTCTTGAAATACTTTAATATAACTTACAATCATGTGAAATGACTAATTTTATGCACGAAATTCTAATCATTTTTATTTGTTATTTGTTTGACAATGGTTTTGGTTTCATTGTCATATTTGAGTACTGTTAAGTTTTTAAAGTAGAATAGTAAAGTTTCTAAAGTATGCTGCACATCAATGGAATGTTAGTAAGGGGGAGAGAGAATTGTTCCAATTGTTTTTATTGTCAATTTATAACGGTGACTTTGTAGAGAATGCTTTGTTTATTTTCTAGGTACTAGATTGTTCTCATATGCGTATATCGGAATAGCAATCGAGATATAAAATATTAGAATATTTCAAGAATTTATAGTTTCACAAGCTGCAAAATTTATTTCTAATTATTTTGTAGTAAAATTTGGCAGATATTGTAAGTACAATAACGAAACCAATTAATTAGTTTCCCACATTAACATACGCCTCAATATCAGTTACCAAAATTTTGTCCTTTATATTTTACAAAATGCATTATTGATTTTTTCTGAATAGATATTACTTTTTATCAAATGATGGATAAATAATAGTTGCATCTGCATACGTCAAATGGAGTTTTTGCACTTGGTTTTGAGTGCTAGTTCGTTTTGGGCATCATAATGGTGAGAAAATGAATGGGAACGATTTAGATGGAATGTAATACCTTGGTCAAAGAAAAATATCTTGAAATTGAACTTTATTCAATGGATGTAACTTTTCATAGCATTTAAGATTAATGAGCTAATAAATAAGAATAACAAATATAATTACGATTCAATTAATATCCAGTTCGGGGTACCCGAATTTTTTTAAATCTAAATATTTACGATTTTTTTGAATCTGAAAGAAAATCAGACTCATATCTACTATTATAAATTTGAAAATTAACCTAATGAACTATTGATTATTTATGATTGAATTCCTCGAGAGACATGATAATTACAGATAAATTCTGTGCGAATCATCTCACGGGACGAATGCCCTATATTTTCTACTGAGATTGGTGCCAGCTTACACTAATTATACTAACACTAAGCTGTGTAAACTACTGGCCCGGCAATCGTCTCAAAAATTGATTTCTAGTGTAATTTCTAAAGGAAAATTTATCAGAATTGTAGTTTTTCTCCTCTATACGACAAGTGAACACAAATTTTGCTAATATCCGGTCGAAACTTTGAAATGAACAGTGAGTTTCCCTGTTACATGGTCTAACCTATAAATAATAATTTTTTACATTCACACGGGTTTATTTTATCTGTGGGATTATTTCGTAAATCGCTTGCAGGGGGATTAAAAGAGAACAACTATGTAGCTTTAATAGGGTTCACTTAGGTTCCTTATTCCTTAATGTTTTCAAAATAATTGACTCTTATTAGTACATATAGGGTTCTGTATTGAGGAGAACTAAGAGCCACCGTTAATGGAATTTAAAAGAAAGATATAATGATGACAATTAATGCGTATAGGAAAAAATTCAATTTATTCAAACAAAATTAACGTAAAATGGATAATTATAGATAGCCAAAGGTGCACTTTGATGATTTAATGAATTCTGATTTCTAATTTTGAGGATTTACCTAAATATATATGCCCTTACTATAATTGAACAAAGTCAGGCGGATTACTAACATTAGATATACTAGTTAGCACCAATTTCCAAGGCCTAGTTTTGATTTCAAAGTATCATTGAACATTAATGACATACAATAAAGATATATTTAAAGTGTTTTCATTAGTTATGAGTAAAAACTCCCAAGTGAATAATTACCCTATTTACATAGGTTTTCAGAAAAAGTATCATGTCTTTCATAGTGCTTTTCTCTGGAAATACTTGTGTTAGAGGAGTTTTTAAATCATGAATAATGATTTTAATGTAGAATATAGTTGCCCTTAGAGAAAGATTAAGAGACTATTTACAATTTCACTGATGATTTTTATTATTAGATTACCAATTTTGGCCTATGAGCCAAAAATTAGCCAAGGTGACTAGAACCCTAATTGATAAGAGATAAAAATAGGCCTGATATTTTCTTTATTTTTTGCAAGTTGAAAGAACTATTAGGAAGTAAAAAGGACAAACAATCTTTTTATTTTTAAGTCTTTGATAGTCAAATTTTTTTGCTAGTTGCAGAAAAGCCTGTCATATTAGGCCTCCTATATAATGCATCTGAAATAAGGAGTGAAATGGAAATGAGTGAGCAGAGGATTTGAGAACGTAAATTTGGAGGAAGGATGGCGGGGAAGCATGAATGATCAAGATGATGAAGCAAGAAAATGTCAGGATTGGTGGCAAAAGAAAGAAGATACGACGTAAAATAACCACGAAAAAGTCTTATAAAAATCTCAAGGTTTGATTAAGTAGACAGTAATGTGTTAGGATGAGTAGTTAAATTTAGATTATATGTGTGCGGAATGGAAAGAGAACGGGCATTTTCGAATGCAGAAAGAGAACTAGGAAATTTCAAATTTTGGAACCCCAAATTATATAGTATATACATGGGTGGTCTGTAAAGTTTCTGACCTAAGATACAAGACATTTTTCCTGAAATTTTTTAAAATTTTCGAGGGTGGAAACTTTTCAGACCGCCCTTGTATATTTCTATGCGTGAATATGTTATGCAAATGTTCAATCACCGTATTTGACGTAACGATGTCTACCACCAATCATCAAGACTGGAGAACACTTTCCACTTCAATCATATTTGATTTTTTCTCTTGCCTGTGAATTTGGAGCAGATATGGAGTCTTTTAACGTCATCTATAGTTATTTTCTAAAGTAGCCGAGGTTTAATGATGTGCATGTATTTTCATCCTAATTTCTCTAATGATGAGCGCGAAAGAATCGGAGTAAGGGCGATATCACCAGCTGAAGGCCTGAAATGAATCACTTACATTGATTGCGTTTCAAATAGTTCCTTTCTTCAGGTTGTGTCATGTTTAAAGCTAGTTAAGGTAACCTATATGCATTTAATAGCCTTTTTGGTAGTTGTAATTGAAACAAATTTTAAGTATTTTATTTTCTATCTATTTCACGACAATTCCTAGCGAGCAAATAGAATTATTTGACTTAACAATCCGAGAAGAGATTAAACATTTGGTAATTTATTTGAAAGCCAATCTTTCATAAATATAAATAGGATTGATCTCTGTTATCACTTAATGTTGTCAGGATACTCTCCAAGAAACTTGATATTACTGTGTTACTTGTATGTTGTATGCAAAAACGTACTTATCCAACTCCACTGAAGTAGTCATTTGGTCGTTAGCCGCTAACGAGCAATGGCATTAATCGGATTAGCGCTTTATCCCATTCTCCCTCCTGTGGCGGTCGGTGGCCTATTAGCGACCTCTTCCGCCGTGTCCCATGATGCTGTCACCGTCGGGTTAATTCCATCCCTGGCGGTGGGCGGCAGCACCATTCCACCCCTCTCGCTCCCCGCCCCCTTCGGTTTCCTCACCAACCAGCTCCCGGCTGATTGGCGCTTCCGCCCGTGGCTTTCGGGGCGGATGGCCCGGAGCCCCACTCTGACCCGGACTACCCCTCCCCCAAGATTCCCTTGGGGTTAGGCCACAACTCCGCTACAATCGCCAGCGCATCAAGGTGGCAGGAAAGGAGCTCTTAATTTTAATGGGTTGATCTCAATTACATTTTTTAGTTACCGAAACTGAGGATATCTTTTTGAGTATTACTCTTTTTAAGTGGAAACATATGCAATAAATACTGAAAAGTGCATTTCATGATGTGATTAGCCTTCGTGTTCTATAATAATGAGTGATTAGTTTGCACTTACACCTAGCACTACATCTATGTGCATCAAATGCGTAACATTTTTGTCTGAAGAGGACATCGTCCATTCTTCATTGGTGAATTACAAAATAAAAAGATTCGGATCGGTACAGCATTGGAAAAATTAAATGGTATACGAAAATTTAACAATTGTTACTGAATTACGGTTATTTTAATCATCTTTTCTAAACAGGAATCGATTGATCGAAAAAGAGTACATGTGGTTTTCAGAAATCGAAAGCCATGGTCGACTAGAAATTTCTGTGCAGAATAAAATTGGAATCGAGAAATCATTATTTTCTCCGGTATCAATAAGGCATTAATTATGAATCGATTAAACGGGGCAATAGAAATTGAAGTGCTTCCTGAAAGGTATTCCATTGCAGTGACTTAACACATGGTGAGATTATTCGGGTCATATGAGAGTGGACTTACTGGAGTTTGCACTATTTTTTCTCTATTTTAAGGGATTAATTACAATCTTAATTGCAATGTGTCAAGACCCATCCGTGATAAATAGAGGAAACCGAATATTTCTGTCGTAGAGAACCCACTGCATGAAAACACTCGCCAAACTATCCACTAAAACTCTGAAATGTATTAAAACATGAAATATCAATCAATTGTAGTAGTACTGTTTATACCACTATTAAAATCAGGTTATTTGGCGGCTAACGTTTATTATTTAAAGTATTACGTTAATTTATGAATTGTACTGAGATTTAAAAAGTAATTTTGAGCCACGTTTAAAAAGAAAGTATCACCTTTTCGTCAACTCACGAGAGTGAAAGCCAAAATAGGAAAATATCCATTGGGGTCAATCCAACCTATTAGATTTGGGAAAATTTTAAGTTGTTTCCGTGGTAGAAGGGCAGAAGGAGAGCATGGGTGGGAAGGGGTAAATGGGAAAGGTACGACAGTGAGCTAGAGGGGAAGGGGAAGCTCCCGAATAGGGGGAATCGAGGGATGGGGAGAGGAGGGGTGCGGAGGCAGCTACACGGGGAGGGTGATTAGGCGACGCGGGCCGACTCAATTAATGCCCAAGTGTATTGGTAACAATTTGCGGGCACGAGGTGGAGTGCCGACCAATTAAAACGACGCCTGGCAATGACATGGGTCCGAGGGTTTTTAAAACTGCCCCTGTCCTCTTTCTCTCTCTCTCTCACTCTCCATCCCCGCACCGCCAGTCTCCCACTCCCTCTCTCCCACCCACCCCCGCATCAACTCTCTCTCTTCCTCCTGCTTCTTCTTCTCACGTTCCAAAATGCGCACATGTCCGCCCATTGTCCACGTCTCTTTTCCCTCGCCCCCTTCTTCGCTCCGCCTCCCTCTCACACCATCCCTTCCTCCCTCTTCTCCTCCCGCATTTACAACCCCCCTCCCAACCTACTCCCTCAGCGTCGTCGTCGTCGTCACCTCGGTCACTCCCTTTTCCGCCCTTTTGTTCAAACCGGCTCGGGTTATTTCCTCCCTAGAATCAAATAATTCGGGCAATCACGCTAATCTCTCTCTCTTCGACTCGCTTTCCAATGACATTAATTTAGCCATCGCATTGGGGTATTCTCTTACATTCTCATTACCGGTGTCAATTAGGGCGTTTGCATTCTTATCCATAAGAAGTGCTTGGCAATTGATATTGTTATAGATTTAAAGCGAATTGAATTGACGTTTAAAGGTTGCGCATAGGGAATGATGGGCTTTCATCAATATAATAGATATTAGAAAAAAGATGGGAATTATTAAACTAATGGGATGAATATAAAGACTATAAAACAAACGCAAAGTTATGTAGGTATTTAGGTTATTAAAGAACGCCATTTTTGAGGAAAATATTAGGGAAATATGTTCGAGGGAAGGCATAATTCTGGAAAATTTCAGCATTCGAAACATGAGTTCCAAACGAACGGGATTTTAGTAGTAGCCGGTGTAGTAAACAGTTATTTCGAGTAAAATTAATGTAAATTTATACATTTTATGTCCTTGTTTCATTTTGCTACTAGCATAAAGATAGAGGGATAAGCTTATCTTCATAGGGTAAAGTACCATCATGAAGACGTGTACATTACGACTCGTATAATGGAATAATCTTCACCGATTAAGTGTAAGAGCAGTAATATAACTTTTCCCTATCTCCAATTACCAATATATGTAATTATGCTGGCAATGTATCACTTATTACGCATTAAAGAGGGATGCACCGGGAAAATATACCAGAATAAATGACCATAATGACCATTCGATGAGTTATTCCGCCTTGTTATGCAAAATATAACAAATTTACTATCAGGTTGACCTAGAAGACCACTTGACACCTTGTATTATGTGATTATATACATGTATGATTCTATTTATGAACCAAATGGTACATACTTTTGTTTGAGAAATATTTCAGTAGATTTATGAGTTCCACCTAAAATAGATTTTCATTACCGATCTCGGAAAGTAATGCAAATTCAAATACCTTCCTGCCTAATTTTAGGTTTATGGAATATAATCTCACCCAATGAAATGGTATTACATTTTTATAGCCTCTTAGTGGATTTTTTTTGCATGGGCCTCAGGATAAGAATTTCAAACAAAGAATAATCTTTTTAATTTATTTTCCATACGTTGCCTATTTATATACCCTACCATTTGCATCCGTCCTTATATTTCATTTTAAAAACTGAAACCCTATTTTATAATTGTAATTTTAGGGTTGTTTAATATATTTTAATGCCTTATCAAAATATTATTTAATTTGCTTTCTACTTAATTTTCACACCACGATTTTGTGCACTTAAAGATTACTTTTTTCCGATAAACTAGCAGTTGGTAACTGCTATATGAAACTTTCGGAAAAGGGGGAGGAACGCAAGTCGCGTAATTCCATTATTATTTAACTTATTAAACTGACAAATAATTGAAGGTTGCAGGACGAAACGATAATGAATGAAAAAGGATATTTCATAAGGTGAACTTTCTTAGGTTTTGTAGTGTTGGTAGTCAAGATCATTGGCATTCAACCAAACGTAACACCACAATTTTGTTTTCCCTTGAAATTCTAAGAGAACATTTATTTTTCCTCAACTTTCTTCTAAAAGAGGGGAAAATGTTATCCAAGATATTTTAGTGGACTTTTAGAAGGCTGCCAATAATTTAATCGTCCAATCAATAAAATGTTGAGGTCTTTCAGCTCTGTCAATGAAAAGCCCTCCAATATTGGATTTCTTGAGGACTTCATGTTGAAGTTGTTTGCTCAGACAGCCAAGAGGACGGAGCTAAGCCAAATAGGCCCTTAGGCACTTTGGAAGTACGTTCTTTGGAAAAATTATTTCTTAGCTTACGATGTTTGCTAGTATTTTCTTCTTTTATGAGTTCTTCTCCCTCAAACAGCGGTAGAATATCCGATAAATACCAATTTTTCTGCGAAGAAATTTCATGTCGCGCAGGTATGTCATCTAATTCAAAGAAACTGCGGGAACTTCCGCAAAAGTAAATTTACCGGAGTCACCTGCTGATACGCACTAGAATGAGAGAATTTTAATGTTGAAATCGTTGCTCTTGTTTTAAAGTTGCTTATTCTTCCTAGTATGTTTCCATCACATATACATATACTGTATAGACGTATCGCTACTTACATATATTTTTATATTGACCTATATTCCATCGCTATATTTTCAAAGTAGAAAGGACATTAAAAGAGTAATTAAGTTAGTTTATGAAGCTTCTAGTTCATAAAGAGAAGGTAGTTAATGATAGTGACCATAAGAAAAGGTATAAAGAAAATGTTACTGCAAACGTACTAAGGTACTCCTCGACGCCACAGTCCTTGCAGAGGCCTGGCTTCTATACCAATGCCAGACCAGTACTAGCGATCTCCCGGAAGCTCCCTCATCTTTGCTGAATCCCATTTTTCTTAGATCATCTTTAACCTTATACAACCATCATTTCCTTTGTCCTCTTCTTAATCTTATACTGTCCGGATTCTCTCTGTAGACCTTCTTGACAGGTTTACAGAGGATATCCGGACCCAATTATGGTATTCCAAAATCTAACTTTCTGTTCATATGACCTAGCCATCTCAGTCTACTACTTTTCATTTCAGAAACAATCAAGAGAATAATGATAAAGTGCCTCAAATTTTCTACTGTTCTCTATTCTCCATGTCTCATCCTCATGGATGGTACCAAAATTATTCTCTTTGGCCTTTAATCTCACCTTTTAAGAAGTTATTCTACAATGGTCATTTCCCAGCAGGGGATAGGTTTTGCAATACACAATTAAACGGCTACCCCCTGGTTTCCTGACGCCTATCCGCCGCATTATATGCTCCAAGACCACGTGGACGGTACATTTCCTTGCCGCAAGCAATGGTTTATTTTAAATTTTCTAGTGAGAACATAGTAATAATAGAAGGAAACTTTCAAATTTCACCGTGTAGTTTGTTCTCCTGATGATCATTTCTACTGTTGTAATTTACTCATGGGTTCCATGTTCTTCATAGTTTGATATAGTTTCTTCTTTTTCAAACTGTGATAAACATGCCAAAAATCCACAAAAATTGGGGTAAATCCACGCATAGAAATTTTCCAATATTTGTCTGATATAGTAGATCCATGATGACGCTTGAGCGTTGAAACCGGTTGTACGCTAATAAAGGACAATGGAAAGTTACTTTGTATTCTTAATTTCATTAGATCCACCCTATCTGAATCGACTTTGGTAGTCTCCAAATATCTGATTCAAAAATTAGGTGAGTACCATTTCTAATAATTTGGCCAACATTTAATAAACTACACTGAGCAGTAATATACCGGTGTAGTTTTCACGGTTGGCTTTACCTTTCTTTTTGTGAATTGGGAAAATAAGTGCTAAGCTCCACTCGTAAAAAATCTGTTTTTTCTTAATTCCGCAAATAGTACGTAGCATAAGGTGTGGCAGCCGACCACTTCTGTATTTAATCATCTCACCAGATAGATACGTTATCGTTTCTTGTAGGGTTATTATTTTTTTGAATTTTGATTGCTTTTCTTATTACTTATATGGATAGCGTATGTAGTGGTATTGGGCATGTACCTAATTCCTGTAATTAATCTTTTTACGCCTAATCCTCTTCACTTAGCTCTTTTGTAACTGTCTCTTTGGTGGAAGTTCACAATCCTCTGTAATATCCAGAAAGTATGTGGGCTTAAAGAATAGTTCATTGTAATCGTGACTTAGAAGTGTGGGTGTGCCTAAGTAGTGGTTCAATGCAAAACCTATTATGAGCAACGAATTACATTTTATTATAAATACACCTCTAATGGTATGAGCAAGTCACAGAGATGGTACTTGGTTACTACTGGTAGTAACCAAGTACCTCTAAAAGTAGTAGTAACTCTATGATATTTCGATTTACAATAATGTGAATCATTTAGCTCACAAGGTATTATTAATACTGAAAGTACTACTACATAGGGTCAGGTATGAGACTCAATGTAGGTACATTTGTGATTTCAGATACGTGCACTGTGTGTGTACATATTTGGATTCATCATGATTAATAGTTACATCCTAATATTGGTTGAATTCATCCTTTCAACCTTGCATTTCTAATGCTTAATCTCTTATTTCTCGTATAACATTTCTCTTTTCCTGGTATCTCATTCTACTCAAATACCCTTGTTTACATATCTTCCTTTTTTTATATTATGCATCCATTGGATCTTCAACAGATACTTCCCCAGTATCAAATATTGTGCTTTCATTCTTCTCCGATCTGTATTTAAGTGATTCATACTTCGACTCCATCGGAGACATAGGCCTTTGAAGCCATTAAACGTCTCTTATCTCATCTTATTTTAATTTGTCGAGCTCCTTATATCGTATATTATGCTATTTTAGTGACTGAAGAAGGATTTAACTTGTCCTACTTCCCCTCCTTTATTTGCCTTTCATTTGGGTAATGCTATAAAAATTATACAATTTGTAATAGATAATAATTATTTTGATTAATTAAAACAAAGCATCATTGTAAAATGTATGCACTAAATCAGAAAAAAGCAAATACTTACAATGATTACATTGACAAATTGTTCATTAAAAATTTATCCTGCGAAATTTATAAATAGTCTTCGTTCATGGATTCTTTTTCATCATATAGACTTATTTGTTTCAGTAGACGCAACAGTAAATCATGTATAAGAGTGATAATCACTTTAAAACTTCTATTATTCTACTGAATGCTTAAAAAATGAGTGAATAGTTATAAAAAGTACTGATATCGCCCGCTGATCTTTTCTTCAAGGCTCTTTCCAACCTTTTAATCATCAGTTAAAATCACGCATAGCAGTTTTTAAAGCTGCTTTGCCCTCATTACCCCCTCTTTCAAATCCAATAGTTTCCCTCCCCACATACCGTGGATCAGCGTCCCTATCTTTTCTCTCATTCAAGTAACCGACGGCCCCGAGTCCAAATGGACGAAAGGAAGGACAAAGGAAACGCAAATAGGGAATTGATGTCTCCTTACCCACTAGTCCTTCCACCACACCCCCCTCTCTGTTTTGAAGCCGTAACTATGGCGACACACCCTCCACGCCCCGTAATTGGATCACCAATTTGAGAGGAGCGGGAGAGGGGGAGGAAGAAAATTCAACGCTGAGCATCCAACCTCCGATTCTAATCTCCGTCCACACCCTCCCCCAACCCTCTCCCTTCACCCTAAACCCCGCGGGGGCAGATATCCGCCGCGACACCGGCTCCGAAGAGAAGATGCCTACCTATTCATGGTTTCTGTCTTGCGATGGTGAGGGAACAAGGAGAGAAAATGAGCGAAGGTGAAGTGGGGTTTGGTGTTCATTGAATGCTTCGGATATCAAATCAGGAAAGCGGAGGGTTCCTTAAAAAGATTTTCATTTTTTATATCAGGGGATCATTTCACGCCATTTTGCGCCTCTTAAATTGAAAGGCATTTATAATCAGCGTTTCAGCGCCCGGAGCCAAATTTCACACCATACGGGGAAGAAAAAGGGCAGCACTATATCGACTTTAGAAACCCTCATCAGTCATTGATAGTAACACAAAGACCAGATAAGTTAAAGTTTTTTATTACTCACTAGGTTTTCCCATGCCTTGTTTTCTGACTTACAGATTAGACAGAGTTGATTGTTAATATTTTTTAAATGAACGATATTATCGTTCTTTCAATATAAAATAATGCAAAGCTTATTGTTTTATTGTAGATAAATAAAAAACATTCAAAAACTCTATTTCATATAACGCACGAATCTCTATAATTTTGAAATATTCTTTATATACAAATATTAATGAAGAGTTTTCCGTAAACCTATGGGTACATAAATTTAAAAGACTTGCTAATGGCTCAAGTATTCTGATCAAGTATTATATGTTTTAGTAGTTTCGCTGGGGCGAAATGTTTTCGTCGCACGTTGTCCTTATTGCCTTTGCTTTCACCATAGTCTCTTAAGTCATGGAATTGGAAAATGCCTGGGTAGACTGTTACCAATTAACCGTCTCACCATATCAAAACCAGTGTTATTTGCAGTTGATTGTTTTTTTTCTGATAAAAAGTCTACTTACTTTGGTATGTTACCGAAAATAGCAATATGCTTCCATTTTCCTAAATGCTTTTCCAAGCGCTCATCTGTAAGTGGAAAGTTGTTTTCGTCTATCGACTGTTATAATTCATATTAATTTGCAACCGTGTGTTTAAATGTTGGACAGTATAGTAGTTTAGAATTTTGCATGATTTCAATCATAAAAAAAGTATTATGTGAACTTGTGCTACTTAAGACATGGAACTGGAAGTTATCTGACATGAAATTTCATTTCTAATAGATATTTCATTTAGTGATTTTCCTCTAAATTGGGGAAATTAAGTTGTAAGAACTAATGCAATAGATACTAAAACTGTTATTAATTTCCTATTTCCATATTAGCTCAATATATTACTTTGAGTTCGTATAAACGGATCGTTTTCTTGCATGAAGAATACGGATCCTTCGTTTATGCATAATCTAGATACGGATGTAGTACAATAGTATTGCCTTGATATAAAAGTAAATTAATTTTTCATCCCTAATTATACCCTGAGTGGGATACCCAGATACATAATCAATTTACAAACTTTATTAAACCTGTCTCTGTTATGCTTGTCATTGGATTTACCTAATACTTCTGGCTTGCGCAGTCTCGCGCAAAACAATAGTAATAATTGCATTTTTAAATTGATATTTTAAGTGAAAGATTATTAAAATAAATACAACGTATATATTGACATTGAAATTAGATACAAAAATGTTTCCAAGGACAAACTGTACTGAATACTATCGTGTAAACATTATAGTATCGTGTAAAGTCAGTGATCTACCGTCACACATTTCATCTGCTCTAGGAAACATTTTATTTTCAGAGAGGTCCTCAACACATCTGTGTATTTATAGGTTCAACTAAAAATTTAACGGCTGGCACATGCTGTTTTTATGTTTGAACGTGACCTGCATTTAATCGTGTATAATGATCCCTATGCACAGAATATTTTGAACGGAATTCGAGACGACAGAGCTAATAAAAAATATAATTATGCGAGAAAATGTTCCCGCAATACGTACAATACCAGTTGAATTTGATGAGCAAGATTTATCCTGTTATAAGGTAAGTATTTCAGTAATTTGTTTACACTTTGAAGCATTCTTCTAAAGCAAAATTGACAGCATTTTACTGTACCAGATACAAATAGTCATTATTAACTCATTATGTACATTATTTACGATTGTGGAAACTGTCGCTTGTATATTTATGAAGAAATGTTGTGCTGCTTTAGGACGTTCGTGTGTTTTATAGCAAAACTACCGTACAGTTGGCAAATGTCTTATGTTAGAGGACCAAAGGAGGAGAATCAACAGGTTTTAGCGGGAATAGAATTTTTAATTTTTGTATCGGGACGGTAGAACATTTTACCTGGGGTCATGTATAAGTATGTAAATCGGCTAGTTATGAGCAACACGGAAATTATGCATTTTGGTCACCCGTTACATTCCACTTCGGTGGTAAATGCCGTGGCAACTTAGTGAACTAGATTAAAAAGATTGGCGTGTCATTGTTCATGTGCCTTTTTCAGTGGTAAGCGGGAGCCCAGTTGGATGGTAGGTACATCACTGGGAAGCGAAAAGCGATTTAAATAAGTGTAAATATTGGGTCGAAAAAAGACCACCTACTTATTCCATTTCGAACCAAGATTATAGCGTTTGTCGGTGGGTATCGCCGTGATTCCCATGCTCATTGCGAATCCATCTCTCTCACTCTCCCTACGGCGGCTTTCAAGCCTTCGCCCCCTCCCCCAAAGCCTTGGCAATCGACGTTCACACGTCCTCCCTCCCTCTCCCTCACGTGCGTGGAGGTAGAGTTGCCACCCTTCTCACCCCTCCACCACCCCACCAACCACTTCCTTCCCCGTGCCCACCGCCCTTCCCTCCTGGTAGGGTGACCTCGCTCGCGAGGCTAGAGCAAACAAGAGGGAGAGAAATAAAAATAGAAAGAGAGAGAGCAGGGAGTTGGAATGGGGATAGGGTATTCCCTCTGCAAACAGCTGAATGATTGGCGTCCATTGTGCGAGGGGCATGCGGGAGGGGAAGTTTGGAGGGGGAGCAGGAAGGCGAGGGATCGAAGGGGCCGCGGGAGGGCACGGGAGAGGAATGGCGGAAGTAGAGGCGAGGGCAGTCAGGGTCGGACATAGGCTACATTTTTGTGGTCACATTCCGCACTTGGGCACACAATGGACATTCAGTTACTACTTACTTGTCGTTTAGTTTCCTTTGTTGAAGGATACGAATAGAATATTTAAGTGTCTCGAAATTGCTTTATTTTTCAGCTACCCGAGCATCTGCAATTTTTGTGTTTACTCTAGGAGACCTTTCAGTATATTGCCTGATTCACAGAGCCCGTTGGTATATAATTAAAAAAAAATGGTTTTTAAAACAATTTTTTGGAATGGAAATGTATTGCACCCTTGTATTTATGTTTAAATATCAACACAAGCTTCTAACAATATCAAAATAGTTTTATCATACTCATTCAAAACAGTACTCACATCTATAACTGGGATTCATTTATCCAAGGGTGTGAAATATGAGTATTGTTAGAGACGGGGAATTACTATTTGTGTTAATCAATACTAATGAAACAGGCATTTGTAAATTGGTTCTATGAAGGTAAATGAAGAAGGATTCCTGATTAAGTTGCTTTGATAAAATAAGTGTTAAAACAAGTTATCGGAAAGAAATTAAGGTGAACTAATTTCTTTAGACAATTATAGAAGAATAACTCTTCAAATTAGAGCTTAAAATTGATAATCAGTGATAAAAACCGACGCCGAAGTTATGAGGAAAAAATTGAAATGTTGGGAAAACATTATGGCTAAGAGCCGTAGAAAACTCGAATTTTTGGACCGGAACATGCTAAAAATGGCAAAAAAATTATCATTAAAAATACCACATCAAATACGTATCTTCGATGGGGATGTGGAAACGACGTTGGACGTGAAAACCACTCGGTGAGTGCAACGATCGTTCATAATGAATTAGCTATATTTTAAAACTGTTGTCATTCCTGGTTGAATGTCTAATTTCAATAATAACATAACATTTTTCATTATGAACAAGTTTGAAATAATAGCTTAGAACATTGTGTTTAACAAAATACCTTGCGTGCATAGGAGATTGATATAATTCTTTTGGCCGACCTATCTGACTACAGTTGCAGGTTTTTCGCAGAATCGAATAAATAAAAAAAAATCTGGTGGTAACAGCGGAGAATTTGAATTCCCATCCAAGACCAAATTAAAGAGCTTTTGTGATAAGACGGGCGTCTCAGGTGCTAATGGAGGAAGTCTTTCATAGTAAATGAATGAAGATTAACTTTGCAATTTCCACTGGACTTGTTATTTATCACAACAATGGTTTCGCTGCAGGGCACCGTCATCAGGTGACATTATGAGGAATACAGAATGTATATATATATATATATATATATATATATATATATATATATATATATATATATATATATATATATATACATATCCATGGAGAGCTAATCTGGGGGTGGGCAGGTGTAGATGAAATGGCAGGGGTTATTTAAATATATATATATACATATATACATACTATATATATATATATATATATATATATATATATATATATATATATATATATATATATATATACTCTGTATTCCCCATGATGCCACCGGACGATGTTGCCTTGCAACGAAAACATGGTTATGATAAATAAAAAGTCCAGTGGAATTTTGGAAAGTTAGATTTCATTCACTGGCTTTTCTGACATAGAAATATAAGCTTTTAACTTTTTTAAATCATTCGGAAACTGAGGAAACATGCAAGTAATTAGTGTGTTCTTCAAAATTTGAGAATCGTAGCAAATCTACAACTCCGTGATTATTGGCGTAAACTCAATTTTTATAGCTGTGAGCAGCTGGAAGAATTCTACGCTGGGGACTGCAATAGTAAATTTATGATAGGAGCGGCGTAAATTACCGTCAATAGTAATTTCTTTTAAAAACAGTGCCCAAGAGTAATCATGGAGAAGAACTGGAAGTAGACAGATGGATTCCATTTTTTCAGAATTAATTAAAACAATATTATTAAATTTTCTCTTGTTGAGATTGCTCTACTCGCTGTCAACCTGTTAATGAAAATTCCTTGACTAGGGCATCCCATCAAATTGGCCAGCATTTTTTTATATAAAGGATCACTTTGTATCAATAGTTCACATCGGTATTTGGGAGGGAAAGATCGATCGCAGTGTTGCACGTCAGCATCTAACCGGAGTGAGAATCGCCTCTCTCGGCTTAAAGTAACGGCTCTGTAAATTAGCGTTTCTTCCTTAACTTGTGTAGGATCATGAGGCTGAGGGCTATGAGAGGATAGACATTGAGGCAGCGGCGAAACAAGATGGGCAGCAAGTGGGCGAAGGAAGACCGAAGTCAAGTCGGCGAGTAGAAATAGTCCGCGCCGCCTTTTTATTATTCCATTCGTGCGCGGGAACGGTGGGCGGAGAGGGATTGCGGAGGGTGGAATTCGGAGGATGGAGAAAGTGAGGGGGGTAGGGCAGAGGGAGTTAGATGGTAAAGGGGGGGGAGAGCGGCGAGGAGGAAAGAAGGGCGGGGCCGCTCGCTCCCCGCCGCCTCCGCTGCTTGACGTGGAGTCTGTTTGGTTTGGAGAACGCGCCCCTAATGACGCATTAGCGTGGCGTCGACGCCCACACAATGCGGCGGTTGGGCGTATGGCTCCATGAATGCCTCGTTACGGCCTGGGGCAAGGGGCACTTAGAGAGGGAAAAGAATTGGAGGCGGGGGTGGATGGGAGGCCGTTTTACCCATGCCGGTGTATGTGTGGGTGTGCTTGCTTTGCATGTGAGCGTGAGTGTCCGGCGAGGAGAGCGGTGGCTCCAATTAAACGCCCTCGGCCACCATCTTAACTCTCTACCCTGTCCCCCCTCACCCCCTAACCCTCTGAATCTTTAATTCTTGGCGGGTTCGGTCGGGGTGGAAAAGGTGGCGGCAGCGCCGAGGGGCGGTGTTTGCCGATGAATATTCATGCTGCTAACGAGGCGAAACGTATCGACGGACTTGTTTTTCGGAAACAAGGCGAGTTTCCCACCTTTATTATGCGGAAAGACTCGTAACAATGTTGGATTTCTATATCGAGTGACTTTTGGAGTGGGGAGGCCGACGAATGAAATGCTAATGTTGTGTTAAGTTCACCGTAAAGAGAAGGTATGAGAGATTTTTTTGTTGACGCAAGCCACATCTCTCTGCATGGGAATGTGGCAAATGAGGTCATTATGATTTCCAAGAGCAGCTTTTATTTTAGGAATCAATTTGTTTAAATTACGCCTTTTTATAGGTTTACGATGTTCCTGTCGGCGAACGTTCCGTAGGATGTGCCTTTCAAAGAACAAACGTGTTTCATTTAGAAAAGTATTTCTTTCTTATTTAGGGCTTGAAATAATTTAGCAAAATAGAGACCACATTTTCCAGGTGTAGTGCCGCAAGTTTAAGGAAGGCTTAATGCGAACGTTACAAGCTCGCGTATTATTCTTATAATTTAATTATTCCTTTACCGGGTTTAAGTATTGTGATCATTTTCAATCATACGATATAGTGAATTGTATGCTCTCAAAAACACCCTTAAAACAATCATCAGTGCAATATTAAATTTATATTTGTATTTTCGGAACGTAAGTTATTTTACATGTTAATTATATCTTCTGATATTACTCGTATTTAAATGAACGACCCCACGATTTGATTTTAGCTCATTGGGTTAGATCGAGTTCGGATACCTTTTGGAATAATGCCTACATGATAGGCGTGGTTGAAAGAATATAAAATTTTTGAGTTTTGCCACAGGGTGTATATCTGGTGGAAATAACTAACCCAGAACTGCTCAGGTCCTCAAAAAGACACTAAAACAATCGATTACATCTGTAGTTGATAATTATTTTAAGAAATGCAATCCTACAATTATTCGCAAATACTACCATTAATCTAAGTAATTCGAAAAGACATCCTAGTACTGAATTAATCACAATGCGAATCAGTCGTTTTGTATGAAAAAAATCTTCGAAATATCGATGTACATTCAACCTCCATGTATGCTCGTATTACCTGTCGGATGGCAAGGCACATTCTAACTATTTTCTTTCATACTTCCAAATCCTTGAATATTTTTTCACCTATGCCACGGTTATTCGTTGTTTTACGCATGCTCTTTTGTCCGAAAATTCTCATTTTCCTCGATCTGAAATCGATCTCGTGCACTTTTTTTGCGATGCGATCAATGAGATTTCTCGGTTTACCCTTCCTGTATCTCTGATCTTTGGTTCGACTCCTGGCCATTTCAACATGCGCAAATCAGCGATGGACCAACTATTTTATGTTTATCTAAATTGTTGAAAAAATTCCCCATTCTTTGAAAATCTACCCATCATCACTCTTTCATTATTAGCACAAATACTCCTCAAATAACGAATATACACCACATTTAGTTGAACCTTTTTGAAATCTTCATGCGTCATTTTTCTTCTATACAAAATGGTGGGGAGGGTTACGCTTTTTTTACTGCCATTTTGGTTCCCTTTTACATTTTCATTTCTTCATTTTTAATATTGCTATGGTATTATCATGTATATAAATCACTTACGATCGACTTATATATGCTATGACGTAAAATAGCTATGGTATTATGTATATAAATCATCTACGAGTTATCTTTCTTCTGTCATTCACTGCTCATATATTGTGTAATGAGTTAACCCAACGATCCATATAGATGTTCTCTATTATCAATATTTGGCTTTTCATTTAAATATACTTCAAAGGAGAAGGAATTGGGTTGACAAATATTTTACCATAAAAAATATGGTGTAGTTGGTCTTTTATGCCTACAGAGGCCTAATAGTTCTTACAGAAGAAAATTGAAGTTGAATGATAACAACCGTTTCTAGGCAAGTTAAATAATTTTTGCAAAAAAGTAAAACTATTTTAAACCATAAAAAACACACAAACAATGAAAATTAGCTAAAATCAACTTTGTCGTGGTTACACCTTGTAAAACTAGTTAAAATCTAAGAAATTAATTGTTATTCAATATACATTTTAATTTAAAGATTGATAGTTATTTAACATTTCACTCATATCTGTCAATTCCATTTCTTCATAATTATTCAAGCTACATAAAATATTTTCCCTCCGGTTTAATGATGATAATACCTTTGATACAATTGGAGCCAATTTCGCATTTAACATTTACTATTCAAGGACGTTGATATTTAAGGGTTAAAAATGTTTCATTTTTTTATATTTTATATCGGAAACATATCAGACATTTTTGGAGGTGATAGTTATTAATCATTGGACTAAATGGCTCACTTTTATATGAGTCAATTTTAAAATATTTTTCTGAAAGATGCTTACTAATAAGAGTTAATCGACATTACTATATGCAATTATAAAATGAAACGGTAATGGTAGAGTTCACCCAGTACTAAGCTCGACGGTGTGTGAAATTCACACATAGTAGGGTAGGGGGGCCACTTCCTTTCCCTGTGCCGGTTATGGTTTCCCAGGAAGATCTGGTACCGATAAGAAACGTAGCTTGGGTGGAGCTGCAGGTGTCCAGTATCTGTAAAATAATTATTAAATAATGACTTTCTGAAATTAAACAGCATCTAATAGAAAATTTAACAGAAGTCAATGTTGATAAAATAGCGGATACTGGGTCTGAGGTCACGCGTTATGGCTATGGCGAAATGCTCTTTTGAAACAGCGATTCTTGATTCAGCGTGCAGTATATCCCATTTA
Source organism: Hetaerina americana (assembly GCF_022747635.1). NCBI lineage: Eukaryota > Metazoa > Arthropoda > Insecta > Odonata > Calopterygidae > Hetaerina > Hetaerina americana. The sequence goes on from NW_027286763.1 coordinate 37,215,605, forward strand.
AATCTGTATGAGGTTTCATTTGCTGCCGAATAATTCTTCTAAGACTAAATCTAAAGAAGAAAATTAAAACTTTACTGGATTCCTCCATACATATAGTTGAGAAGTTAGTTTAAAAAATTTGACGTGGGTCCCACTGAAATAGCAATCAACATTCCTAATATGAGTATATGCCAATTACAGCGATATCATGAGCAATTGGAGTTCAACATGCTCAGAGATTTTGGCAATGAAAGTTATGTGTAATTATTAGTTGCAAAGGTAACGCTACGATTATACCGAATAACATAAATTAATAATGATATAAATTCAAATTCTAATGTTCACTATTCTATATTTAAAGGTAATCGAGCCTATTCAGTATTTCGCTCAAAGCAGCGAAATAGAGAAAACTATGACTAATTCCAAAGAAACTGCGGGAGATGCCGCAACAGTAACTTTTAACGGAGTCATCCGCTAATATGCATTAAAACTATGACTTTCTCTATGAATTAGGTATTATCGGTTATACGTGACAAAAATACCGGGAATTACGTAAGCCGTTTTTAAAATTCTTTCACGTAGTTCAAAGTATTCGTTTTAAGTCCAGAAATGCATCATACTCGGGATGAAGATGTTCCAGTTGGTCCGATTTTCCAAAGCATTAAAAAAATTCATGCAAGAGCTATGATTTAAAGTAGTACCATCATTGAAAAGGTTTCAGCATCGAACCAGTGAGGTGGTACATCCCGATTGCTTTTACCGAACGTGGTGGGAAATAAGTATCACCAGATAATGGCGATAAAACCTCAGGAAAGGCATTTCAGAGAGTATTATTTTATTCACGCTCAGACGCTCTTCCCACCAATCAGTCCGACCACCCGTTGCGGCGCCAAGGGGTTGAACTGGAGGAGAGAAGGAAGGAATTAGCGTTGAGTGCTTCGAAGGTGATCAAAGGTGAGGAGGTGGCGAGGAGGGGGGTGAGTATTGTGGGGTGGTGTTGTTGCTCAGGGGAGCGATAATGTCACGTGGACGCAAATGGTGAGAAGGAGTGGGGAGGGAAGGAGGGGGCATGTGTCGTGATCGGGGGAGAGGGGGCAAAGGAGAGGTGTGTGGGCGGGCGGGCGACGATGTGCCAAAATATCGGAGGCGTGGTCTGAATTCCCGGGATAGGGTGGATTGCATCTGAAATACGCTTTCTCCGCTTACGGCCCGCCGCGGAAGTGAGCGTGCGGGGAGGGGGAGGGCAAAGAGGGTAGTGGGTGGGGGAGCTGGTGATGATGTCGTAGAGTGATGGGGCAAAGGAGGGAACGGTGGGGGAGGAAATCCATCGAATGGAAAGGCAAAGGAGGTAGGGGGCGAGTCACTTCCGGCGGTGCACGCCATTGGCGCGGTCGGGCCTTTACCGTCTGCTGCTTGTCTCGGGGCCCGCCTTTCTTTCTTCATTTTTTATTCAGCTCTCCTCTCCTCCCCCGCCAACAACTGGGGTTGTGAGTATAGGGGGTGTTTGTTGATGGAGAGGGTGGGCTGATGTTTGGCGGAGATGACGGGAGTT